>NC_135268.1:37095665-37396794 GCF_051311805.1 Agelaius phoeniceus | reverse complement strand
ATATAGGAAACATGAACCAATGGCTGAATGATAAAATCAAAGAAATAAAAGAAAAAATCAAATGGAAAAGGTATGAAGCTGTGTCAGGCAAAGTTCAGACTAGACTTCAGGAAAATGTTCTTCCCTGAGAGGATGGTTGGTCACTGGAATAAGGTCCTCAAGGAAACAGTCATGACACCAAGCCTGTCAGAGTTCAAGGAGTGTCTGGATGGTGTTTTTAGTCATACAGTTTTGCGGATACTCCTCTGAGAAGCAAGGAGGGCAATCCTCATGGGTCCCTTCTAACTCAAGGTATTCATGGTTCTATGAAATTAGGCAGGTGGTTTTTATCAGAATGGTTGGATTCTGATAAAAATAAGGTAGTGTTGGCAGTGGAATAATCAGTCTTCTCCATGTCCTCTCATTTAGATGAGCTATATACATAGAGATGTTATGAAGCACATAGAATAAGTCAACAGAAATTGTCAGCATGAAGACAACATTATACAGTGATTCTGGCAGTTTTAAAGGCCTTATTTTTAAAAAATGTTTGACTCACAGCAGTGTGACTTTTATATACTCATGGCTCAGACATTGAACCATTCTTAAAATTTCCCTTCCTCAGATTTATAGATGAAATCACTCTTCTCTGGGTTTATTACTTTCTCTATCTCAGCACAATCAGCAGAAAATTCATAACTTATGTTCTGGTCAGTCTTGGTTTTGAAATAGTTCAAAATACCCAGAAAGTTAGATTGTATTTTATGATACTGTTTTAAAGGAAATGAATTCTTTCAACCCGCATCCTCAGCTACCAAGGTAGTGCATATCAATTTTACATGACTGCTATCAGTTAGTTACACAAAAGAAGAACACTCAAATAACTCAACACTCAAGAAACTTCACAGAAATGTATATAAATAGCAACACAAATAAGCTCAACAGTATGTTCAATTTTTCCTCCAATTCTGACCACATGGAAGAACAGTAAGCTTTAACTTATGACATCAAGGGAACAGTCTATTTATAAATCACTGAAACCAGAGAGTAACCTGTCTGGTTTAATTAATCTATTCCTCAAAATTGTTCATTTCTTTCTAAACATGGGGGAGGAGATTCTTTGTATTCTTTTAATTCTTTATAGCTTGGGGGTTCAAACTCAGAGTGGTTTGTTTCCCTTTTCCTCTTTAGAAACTGCCACAGCTCCCCACCAGTGGAAGGTTTCTTAACTACAAAATCCACTAACATGAACAAAATCCACACATTCAGTCCTTCCTTCTAAAGTTATTCAAGTCCCTGTAGAAAACCTGAGGATTATCTGAATCCAAGTACAGAAGACTACAAAAGTCCAACATCTTTGTCTGCTTATTCATCAGACGTACATCAGTGGGTGGGAAGCTTGAGGCGTCTGGATCAGATTTTATTACATATTAATTGATTATTTATTAATTGTTAAGACCTGTTCAGAAAGACTTTTCTCCAGAAGTGTGTGCTAACTGCCACAAAGTTTGCCATTATCTTTTGAGACAGAGAACTGGTCTCAGATTTCTCTCAGCAGCTCTTAACCCATTCCACCTAAGGTAGAGCTCCCTATATAAGGATGTAGCCTACCTGACTAAGCAGATATCCAGTAGGTAACCATAACCCTAATTGCCTCTATTTCAAATCTAAAACATATACCCTTTTACAGTATATGTGCATGTTTGCAGAA
This sequence comes from Agelaius phoeniceus, assembly GCF_051311805.1. Classification (NCBI taxonomy): domain Eukaryota; kingdom Metazoa; phylum Chordata; class Aves; order Passeriformes; family Icteridae; genus Agelaius; species Agelaius phoeniceus. The sequence continues at coordinate 37,395,104 of NC_135268.1, read as the reverse complement.
AAATGATGTGAAAAGTTTCTTAAAGAATCAGGGATTAGGCTGTTGGTGGAACTAAAACCCCAAATTTAATAAATTACCTCCCATGTCTATAAAACCCAGAATTTAAATATCTCCCTAGAGTAGCCACAGTTGACCCCAATCAGCTCTGTGCTTGGATTCATTCATTCAAAGACCTTATAGATTTTTTTTTTCCAAAGGAACTCTAATTTGTGTTCCCAGTCGAGAATTTTAATCGAATTACATGTCTAGTGAATTTGATACCAGACATCTGCCTGCCCAAAATGCAATGAAATAGCATCCATCACATTCAGCATTTCTTAGTTCACTCAGTATTTTCCATGAGTGTCCAGCCTCAAAACATTTGCACAGAATTACTTTACATGTCACATCATTTTCATTGCAACTCTGAAGAGGACCAGTGTCTAATATTTAATTATCAACATAGTATTCAGAGATCTGGGCTGCTTATTAAAATTACAATGCAGGCAACTCCCAGTTTGGAACTAGCCTAAGACTAGTCACAGCTAGATCACAGCTGATAATCTCACTAGGAAAGGAAACACCATTCTACACAAACTATATGACCTTCAAATTTCATAACATTTCTCAGCTTCTCTTCTAATTTTCAAAATTTTGCCTCACTTTTGAAACGCCTACCAATTTTCCATAAAGCTTTTACCAATTTTACCATTATTTAATAAATAGAAACGAGCTTATCTATCCACCCAGTGTGCTAATCACACAGTTCTTCACCCAGCCCACAAATTTGTTGAATGAACGTATATCATGGCAGCACTAAAAAACACACAAGTATTTCTTTTATAAAAATTACTACCAAAAAGGAAGTCAACATGAGCAAAAACTGACTAGGGTGAAGCAGAGGAGTAAGAATGATAGGAAGGATGAAGCAATGCACAAAAACTAGAGCACACTGATATGAAATTGCCATGTTCTGCAAGTCTTGTCTGTGTATGCCAAAAGAGAAGGGGGAGAGGAGCAGACCAACAGAGGGCAGAGTATATATTTTAAGTTTTTCACACATATTAGCTCCTTAGGTTATTTACTCTTTTTCTATGTTTTTCAGTTGCAATATTTTAAAAGTTTGCAGTACTTTTTATACCTTTTATTCTATTAATTTTAAAGTATTATTTATACAAACTAGAAGAAGTAGGAGGAGGACACTCAGCTGTAAAGCAGTGTATTAAAGCTTCATTGGCCAAATTAGCTTCTGACCACCACACACCTTTCTTTTTTTTACACTTCTAAACAGTCAGCGTACTAATAAATACACTCCAAACATACCATGAGGTTCAAGTTCCATTTTCTGTATATAGCATGCCCATTTACACATGCTTATCATTTAAGGATGTATTTTACATAGTGTATTTAGAGTAACCTGTGAAAAAGACGACAAAACAAGATCATAAAATCTACAGAAAAACTGCTGAAGCCATTCTCGCCTAGGAAAGATTTTAAGGCACAGCAGGTTTATACACATTCATAACCTTCAACATGAGCCGAAACAACTGAGATGTGACTGCAGCTCTGGAAATTTTGTGAAAACTTCAGCTCAAAACAGTCAGAAAGCAAAGAAAGTATTAGGTTGCATAAGAGATGAGACTAACACTAAACACATTAAAATTCCATTATGTAAATTAAGGAGACTGAAAGTCTCTGAAAAATTTTGTTCAGCTTGATTACCTAGTCTCTAAGTGGTAAGAGCAGAAACAGAATAGTTCCAAAGAACATCCATGAGTCTGGTTAGAGCATGGAGAAGGTGCAAGCAATGCTGCCAAGACCTGCTGCAGCCCATCTGTGCTCTGCTGCCCATCCTGGGGTAGTATGGGAGCTGCTGGTGCAGGGCAGACTGGAAGCACCTGGCTCCCTGCAGAGCTGCAGGTCCAGGTGTATTGAATGTTCTGGTCATTGGTGAGAACAAGACTTATTAGGATACCTCAGGTTTGGGCTAAGTTAGTCCTATTATCCACACAACAGGGGAAAGGTGAGTGATCCAGGTGACTGATGAGCAGATTAGAAGAGATATTCAATTCTATCTGTTTCTTACAAACAAGAAGTTCTGGATGATATAAAGGTCAAGGGCAGCCTTGGCATCAGTGATCAAAATACTGTGAAGTTTATGATCTGAAGAATAGCGAGTGAGATTAACAACAAATTTGGATTTCAGAAAGCAGGCTTACATTTGCAGAAAACTAAGCAGGCATTGATGAATGTGCAGCTCCTGACTTGACCTTAAATACATAAAGGAAACAGAGGGGGAAGGCAGGAATAGGCTATATGGGAGGAATAAGACCAATCACACCAAGAAAAAAGCCAAAGCCCATATCAATCTGAAACTACCAAAAGAGATAAAGGATAATAAGCAAGATTTTTCTAAGTTCCTCAGTAATGGAAAGAAAGATAAGACAAATGTGAACCCATTGGTCATTAGGGCAGGAAATCTTTTACAACAAAAAATAAGGCTGAGGTATTCACTGCCTTCTTCTACTCAGTTTTCCCTGGTAAATCTTGTTCTCAGTCATCCTCCAAGCAGAATCTGAAGGCGTGAAGTTGTACCCGGAGTAGAGAAAGCCAGAGTTATGGATTATTTAATTGCCCTGTACATATTCAAGTTTTTGGAATTGATGTTTATGGAGCTGGTTGTGTAACTGTGAGACTGTTCTCTATCATCATGGCAATTATCAGAGGTTCCCGATTGCTGGAAAAAAACACCAATGTCATCCATCTTCAAAAAGGGCAAGGAGGATTCAGGAACATACACATTGGTCAGCCTTGCCTTATGCCCCTGTAAGGTTATGGAGCAATTTCCCCTAAAAGTTATTTCTTAAAACAAGAGACAAGAAAGTGACTAGGAGCAATGGGAACAATTTACTAAGGGCAAATCATGTCTGCCTAACTCCCATTGCTATCTAAGATGAGATGGATGGCAGTGTGTCTAAGAACAAGTCAGTGAATGCCATTACCTTGACTTTTATCAAGTTCTTTGATACAGTCTCTTATAGTCCAGTTATGACTAATTCAGTGAGATATGAGTGGGATAAATAAATAAGGTGGGTGGAAACCTGAACTGCCAGACTCAAAAGTTATTGTCAGTGTCTCAAAGCTCAGATTGTATCCAGAGTCTAGAAGTTAAGAGAGAATTAGGAACTTGACCATGGCTGTGACATTAGTTCTCAAAAAAGATGAGGGAGACAGTCATCCATTGAAAAAAGAGGTCACCATATTTCTTAATTTATATGAAGAGATTGCAGTATATTAAAGAACTCTTATATAGCATCTAACATGAATCTCCTTAGAAGAAATGTTTGAATGAAAGAAAAAAAAAATCACTCAAAATGGCAAAGATAAGACAAACAGAAGTATATAGATGGAAAAAAAAAATTGAATTTGAAGTGATATTCTAAACAGAAGAAAAAATCAAAATATTTCCACAAAGCACTAAGCCTTTTATTGTTACAATTTAATTTTTCTTGTAAAGAAACACAACGATACAATACTCAAAGTTTACAGTTAAAGTAAATTGTGATTTTTCATTCTTTTTCTGCTCTTTGAAGAAAATAACAGTGATTTCTTCCTCTGGAAGTTCTAATGATCCAAATACTCCATTTATGTTGAATTATTGTGATGGTCAAACTCTAGACTAGTAAAACAATGTGCTCTAGTCAAAGAGTTCCTTTTCTTTATAAGAAAACAAGAAAAGCACATGCAAGGAGACAGCATGGGTAATAAAAATTTAATTATTAATAATGTTCCTGAGTGTGAAAGGAAATGAAGATATTAGATAAACTCCACAGTAAAATGCAGATTATATAAAAGGCAATGGTGTGTAAGGGTATGTCACCTCTGAATAATGTCATGTCTATGGGACAAGTGAAAAAGCAATCTTCTCGCCCTCCAAATAATGCACAGAAGAAAAAGTTCATTTCAATTTCAAATACCTGGAAATCCTCTCCAGAATTTTCAGGTCCCATTTGGCTCTCTCTCAGTCAGATAATTACATAACACTTGACAATTTGGGAGAAGAAAGCAGCTATTCATAGTGGCAGTGAGTGAGGACAAGCAACATCTTTCTCTTCTTATTGTAATCATTTGGTGCTAGCGGGCTTATTGTTAACTTGATTCATATTATTTACCTGCTTTATGTTTGGTACCTTTTGTATTTTTTTTACATCAGAACACTCATCTTGGATTTAATTTTCCAGTTTCTTGAGCACACTTTTATCCTGTTCCATTATTTACACTTTTCTCCTGTTCCTGTTATTTACTCTCTACCACTTCTAGATCGGTTTGAACAGTTAATGCATTTGTCATGTAATTATTTTTTGTGGTTTGGTTTTCTATGTTTTTCTTACTGTGCTGAATGTTTTAGTTCCAGACAGTATTTGACACAAAGTTTACAGAACAAGTAAAGTGCTTTGCACTGTAATTTTAATCTAGTTAAGTGTAAAATTGTATCTACAGTAAAACCAAAGGGGGGAAATGAAGATACTGGATTGCAGAATAACAGAGTTTAGGGGAAAAAAATCAGCAGGTTGAGTGAAATCGAGTGTAATGAAATGGCAGAGAGGAAACAGCAGAGAGAAACTGAAATGTGTATAATGAGATTAAAGTGTGCCCAAAGGATGTGGAATGCATAACATACAGCAATAAAATGAGGAGTTTAAAAAGCCAATATGGCCAAAGGAGGGAAAACGAAAAAAACAACAACCCACACAGTAAGGAAAAGCAATACAGATAGAACCTCACTGAAATTAGGTATGAAAAGATTTGTGTGGTCACCTTGACCCACAGGTTTTGACAATATTGAAAACATCAAGTACAGAGAAAGATTTGAAGGAATAGAAGGATAAGCTGTGAATACTAAAACTAATTAAAAAGCAATCCTGCAGTGTAAGACAGCTGTACCAAAAATAGATTAAGCAAAACTACTTCAAGGGACTGATGTAAGAAATTGGAAGGACCTTTATTTTTCCTGCCTACACATGTTCCTATTGCTCATTAAACAACAGGAGCTGGGAAATTAGAGATGTTCAGGGCAACAGCAATCAATGCATGAGGCCTCAGGCTTGAATTGGAAGTGAAAAAACCAAAAACCTGAATCTGTGAACAATAGTACTGATTTGGACTGAGATAGGTAAGGACAAATTTTGAGTGTATTTTTCTAAGAGAGAAAATCCCAGTTAGGATATTTATTTTTAACTTGCAGATTTAAAGAAGTGGCAATGTTCAAATAAATGATTCTTTCTTCAAACAGTTAGGATTGTTTTGATTTTAAAATTACTTCTATTTTAAAATTACTTTAAACATTACTTTTTCCATATTAACCCACTGTACTGTGCAGACAGTTTTACTTGTAATCTGCACCACCCAATGGGCTGCTCTTCTTAAAGGTATCATGAAGAAAATGGCTGAGAAAGTAATTTTCTCCTCTTAAGGGAGCTACAATACTCAGAAAATATAGCGGCAAATCTTGATCTACAAACTCCTACAGAGACTGAAAGTGCAAATAAGTTTTGAAATTACATTTTACTAGACCTTAAAAACTTGTTATTTCAAATGAAATATTTTTTATAAAAAGCTAGCAGAAATCAGCACAATTCATTTATTTTAGTTATAGAAAGTAAAAGATTCTTCTGGGGAAAAAAAGTATGATTTTCAATTTTATTGAAGAGTATTTTCTGTTATAAACCAGTTCTGAAATATTAACTTCACAAATACTATCACAATTAAAAAGCACTCAATAAAACCCACCCTACGGCCCCAAAAAATATGGTTTCCATCTGAAAAATACAAGAAACAGGTCTGTCTAAAATACTATGTATCATTACCTTCCTCTCCACTTCTTTCTCTTTATCTCTCTGGCTTTCTCAGTCTGAATTTCATTCAAGTTCTTACACTACACTGGTGACTCACACAGGTATTCTCACAAATTAAAAGGCTACTACTTGATCCTGTAAGCTTTATGAGGTTACCACCTCATAAGTGAGGATGGTGGGTTTCTGGAAAAGGAGTTCAGAAAATCAGAGTTGTGATCCATCAGTGCATTAATTGTCTTTTGAGAACCTTAGTGTTGATAAGTCTAGAGGGAGCCTAAGGAGATTAACTGACTAAGTCAGATTCCTGAAGTTGAACAGGTTAACCATTTGGTTTACCTTGTGCAGTCACCTATCAGACAAGTAGCTTATCAGTAAACTTCCAGGAACAAATATTTTATGTTAGAAGGTATGCATCAAGCCATTAATATAGCTGTGAGTTAGCTATAACAGGCTGAGACAAGATTTAGTCATTTTTTTCAAATAGTGAAACAAGATCTTTTCAGACATAATACTAACCAAGTACTGAAGAAGTGATTGGTAGTAAGAGAAGCTTGGGTTTTGGAGGATCCTGATTCATAAAATTTTTCCTGACTGACCACTGACAGAATGAGACTACTGAGCTACTTGACCCAAGAGGAAAGCTAAGGACGAAAAAAAAACCAAGCAAACCATACAATGAAATTAGAGCACAAGAAAAAAAGGGCTAAATAGTTTGAGGGATTTAAAATTCAAGTGCCATTTAGGTGTAATATCTGTTTCTGGAGATAATTTATCACTATTGCTACCAACAAGAAACTTTAAAAGTATATCTGTACCTCTCCAGTCATGAGATGAAATTTTTGAGATTCTTGTAGACTAAAGCAACTCAGGTAATTGCATAACCCTGCCACTGTTTTCTGGCATTGTAGCACTATTGTATATAAAGGGAACTGACCCTCAGCTACCTAGAACTATCATCCAGAATACTTCAGAGGTAATTTAACAAAATTAACCCGGAAAATTTCCCCGTGGGAGGAAAATAGTAATTTCTTGTAATTTAAAACAAATTAAAATATGATTTTACCAATACTGATTTGGGAAGGGGGGAAGTTGACAAAGCTAAACTGAACTAAAAGCTAAACTAAATTTTTTAAGCTTAGATTGAAACCAGGTGTTTTTTTAGGCATACTACTAATTCTCAATTTTATGCCTGTTACTTATTATTTAAATGAGAGCCTGACTGAAGACTGAATTTCAAAGTTAGCTGATCATTAAATAAACTGGCTGTTACCCAAGTTGCTCTCCAACCTCCACATTTCTCAGCAAACCCTCTTCTTAGACATTTAAACTTAGATTTCTATGAAGCAGAATAATCGAAAGTGAATTTTAAGGATATGACCACATAGTTTGTTTTCCTCCTTTTATGCTATTAATTGGGTCATCAGAGCAGCAAGCTGATCATTCTTGTTCTGATCATCTGGGATTTTGTATCATAAAGGAGCATAGAGAGACATTCCAAGCTGAAAACTGTCTATTTTAAAAGAGGAACAAGAATTCAAGTAGCTAAGTGATAAATGCATCTTTTATCAATTGCACACTGATAGTCTTCAGAATATTATTTACCACAGCAAAAAAGGCAGAAGTAAACAAAGATTCAAAAGTTGAGATATATAACTCCATACAAAACATGTTATGATAGTGAATAAAATCAGTTGTGGTAAATCAAATACAATGTTTAGCAATGACAAAAATAAGCAGTCACTATAAACATTGCCTTTAGTTGCACAGTCTAAAGAACTCTTATAGGGACTGCTGCAGATTTTAGACCTCTTCAGTGCCAAATATTTATGTGAAGGTCAGTATTCTCAAAGCACTTGGAAAAGCTACAGTAGGTTTAGAAAATTTATCTGGAAGTTCTTTAAAAAGATGATAAAACCAACAAAAAATCCCCTGAGAAGTGTTCTATGAATATTGGAATTCTATTCTGTTATTAGCACAGGATGAGATTATTCAAGGTCAAACATGTCTCAACTACATAACTTGCTCAAGACCTGGGAGCTGTCAGAGCTGGCTGATAATTTATTCTGATGGAGATCCTAGACATACTAAAAGCAATGGGAGAAATATATCCAAGACACAGACTTGGTTATTCCATCACGTTATTGCCTTACTATTGAGTTTTTTATTAGTTCAGTGATACTCTGATAGTAATTATGCTCAGAATTGATTCTCATTATGGTGTAAACTTAAATGTAATTACTTTTATTCTGACCCTTTCCTACCAAAATGAGAGACGGTGTTCAGCTCTCATGACCTAAAAACTTTTTGGAAACAAGAATTTTATAACCAAACCCCTCCCCCTCCAACAAAAAAACCAAACAAACAAAAAAACCCCAAAACCACTAAAAAACAAAACCAAAAACCCCCAAACAACCAAAACAAACAAAAACCCAAATAAAAACCAAAAAATCTCCCCCAAAACCAAAAAATAACAACAACAAAAAAGCACCCTCATGCCAAAAAAATCCAAATATTTCTTCTTAACAAAGAAAATTATGATGAAGAAAAAGAAAATCAAGTTGATGCCACAGAGACTAGAAAACTTTGAGGATTTTAGTACTGTCAAATCACATATGTTCTTTTCCATTTCACTCAGTTGTGCTTCTATCTGAGTTGACAGAGCTTCACTTTCACATCTGCCAGAGGTATTGCTATTGTAAGTTTATCTAGAACGTACTATTCTATATCCTAGTTGCCTGTCTTACACTTGGAATTCATGTTGCCTTAAGCAGAACTCGAACCTGATCTCAGAATGGCAAAGAAATAAAAAATCCAAAGCAAACCCAACCAAGAACAAAACTGTCTAGCTTTGATCCTCAGCTGCCAGTATTGCAACCTGAACTTTTGGTTCTGTGTTCTCCAGCTGAGAGACCAAACCATAGTGATGTCAGTAAGTTCTGCACAGGAATCTGGAAGCACTAAGAGATACAAAAAAGGAACTGTGAAACAGTTTCCATTTAATACAGAAACAAGAGATTCATCACCCAAAATTAATGTTGATTTATGTTTGACTCAAGTCTGATTGCAGGTGGGAGGAAAATGTGAAAACAGGCACCAGAATGGGAACTGATATACCTTGAACACACAGAAATGTTCTGGGTCTTTGCATGTAGAGACTTGTTTTTAGGTGTTTCACTTCCAAAGACCCCATGAAGAACTGGCCAAGAGAATTGTTAGATAAATCAGTTAATACAAATAACTATGTTCATCAGCTGAGTACAAAAAAAAAATGTGTAAATTTAAGAGGAAAATGTCAGAGTTTGGTCTTGCAGCTCATATTAGAACTCTTAAGATTGGTGAAGTCGTTAAACAGTTGCTGGGACAAGATTTCTGCTCTTACTGAAGGCAGGTTGAAGAGGACATGAACAGCAGTATGTATAGCTATTACAAAAAAAGCAGTAAAAAGTCAAGACATACAAGTGGACCTTGTCTAATATTACAATAAACAGCATAGTTACAGAAATGTTGGATGATGTGAAAAGTTGAATTCCTGTTGGAGAATTGGGAAAATGTGAGAAGAAGCATGAAATGCATTAAACTAGTATATATATGCTTTCATTTCTGAGGGAAAAATATGTGATGTTCTGTCAAGATGTGCTTGTCTGCTAGTTGTTCAAAAGTCCAGAAGAGGTTGGTTCACACATTTTGTCATCAGAATGAGAGACAAAGCATTTTCTCTAAACTTGTACACGGGAATGTACTTTGGAAAGAACAACTTAACCTACTTGTACACACAGAGGTGGATAACTAATTCAGAGCCTTTTCACAGGAGAGATTCAAATGTCCATGTGGACACTACAAAGTGGCTGCTTAGCCTGAATAGACTGAGATAGGTCTTGAGAACAACACAGTAAGTTATCAACAATATCCAAAATAAACATCTCAACAGAAACCAGTCTACAAACTCATTATCCATGTCCTTCAGAGTTCGCATCACAAAGAAAAGAAACCCTACTCCCAGACTCAATGTTGAAATTGCAGCTTTGTATCTGTATGACCAAGTCTACCAGAATAATAATTCTGGGTCATGTTTCCATGGACTACTTGTCTTTGTTTTCTTCTAACTTTTTTTTGGTGTGCATGTGTGCTTGTATTTGTGAAAAGAGCAGCAAAGCAGGCAACATTAATGTACATTGAGTTTGTGTAATTTTTTTACTGATCTGTGTAAGTAGCTGTGTCCAGAAACAAGGTTTTGAAAGAATCACTGAAATTATTTCTCTTTTATGATTTACTGGGAGAGTTAATTTGTCTTGTTACTAGGAGGTAAACAACTGTCAATTTACTAGGCATACAGCAACTTAGTTTACATAACTTTGTTTTGTTAAAAAAGGCTATTTTGTACTAAACCAAGGTCGGGCTTACCATTCCATCAGACTTACTGCAGAATACAAAGATGACTGGAACAAAGATACAAAGATGACTTCCTGACTGGAAGACAAGGGAGAAGGAGAGGTGTGATATTTTCATTTGTCTGGAGCCATGTAATCATGTCCAGTTATAAATCTGTTGTCAGTTCCACTGATCAATAATGGGTAGCAATAAGCACTAGTAGTCTCCAGCTCGACACTGATGAATGGTATAACCAAGAATGGGATAAATCTCCTGATAACAGCATCTAGATTCAAAGAAGTCATCCATCTTCTTCTTTCTTTCTCCTGTCCTTCATCCCAAGAACTTATTGCTCTAAATGAGTACTACTCCTTTTTTCCCTGTCTCAAGATGTGCTTAGCCCTAATTTTGCTTCAGTGCTGTCTTGCACATATGCATCTTCCTATGAAACTCACTAATTACTCCATTCTTCCACAGTAATTTCTAAAATAAAGAGCAAGAGCTTTAAGTACATAAGTATTTCTGTTTCACTACAATGAAATTCAGAAGAGAGAAACAATAAGAAACAGTCATCATGCAGCAAAGGTACTTTTCCATGAATAAAAAGCCTAGCAATCTTTAAGGCTAGCTAATGAAAATTTTATTTTATTTCTTCCTGGGAGAAGAGTCCTAGATCTCTATACATGTGCATATATGTGACTGTACATTTATTTTATGTATTTATTTAATTTCAAGTAGCTTTTACTTTAGGTTCCCAAGTTCACAACAATATGGTTCACTATTGATACCATTAACTTATGTCTGTTATTATGTGTGACTAAGAAAACTGAGTTTGGTTTGCACATTTATGCAGCAGAGATGGAATCTGTTCATCCAACACATTGTAGAAAAATTTTGTTGAATTTCTTTTAGTTTTAAGGCTAATATAGTTATTATTAGTGCACATCATGCTGGATTTTACAAAGATGCTTCACAGAATTGAGGCACCTGTACAGTGTTTTTAATTAATATTAATTCTGCCCAATTCCACCTAGTATAAAACCTAAGTTCTTAATTTGTACAAACACTATTAAGCCAGAAGTTAAATAATGCAGAATTTTTGTGGGATTTGCAGAATTTGATTATGATATACAGTTTTATTTGAATGCAAGTATATTTTTCGGTTCTAATAAAATTTTGTGCAAAGAAGTATCTTTTGCAGATTAAAGATTGAAGTCAGGTGTCTATAAAATTGAAGAGCCCTATCTCAGAAAAAAATATATAAATTTAAAGTATTCTTTTGCTCTCACTATAATTTGGGTTTGATTTTCTTATTTGATCTCAATATAATTCTTTTTTTAAAAGCCTAGATTAATTTTTAGGTTTTTATTTTTACTGGTGTTAGTTCAAAAGAAAGTGGCAAAACACATTGATGAAAAATCACAGAATTTTCTTCAACTACAATGGGTTGGAAAACTGGATTCTCCAGATGACCTGGAGAGGTGCTACCTGACAAGGAAGGCAAAACACACTGGATTAGTAAGGGACAAAGTAAAACTACAACAGTTTTAAGAGAAGGGTACCTGTAGTCTTTCATCGTTTGCTTCTCTAAGAAGTGAATCATGTAAGTATAGATTAATTTCATGCCATCCCATAGACATTCCAATGCTACTTTTCAATTCATCTCACATTTCTTGAACACACAGGAAACCTTCTCCATGACACCCTCTGAAACTTCCATTGATTATTGCTATACTCAAAAATTCTTCTAAAGTAGAACTATTGTAGTCCCAAATGGAGCTTGTAGGAAAGGGGAAAATGTATTATAGAGGACAAGTCACATTACAGTAGCCTTTTATTTTGGCTTTAAGCACCTGCTTAAACAAAAGGCACTATCAACTAAAGCCTTCTGTCAGATTTAAAATGCACAATCATGCCCTAGATAAGCTTACCTAATTTTAACATAGCAGTACACATCTCAGTGTTCAGAACACACCAAGCAGCCCTTAAATTCTGTGGCTATATATCACCCATACACAGATAATTTTGTGGCCAATCTGCATTTTATATCACCTAAATATCTATTCAACCAATGAAAGACAGCTGCCAATCAATTGCAGAGTAGACTAGATATGTGCCTGGAGAGAACCAAAGCAGAAATAAGATTATCAGGACAGAGGCTATACCTCTAAAGTCTCATACAAAATATAATGACAGGAAAAATTCAACTAGAGATGTTAAATGCTCAGATAAGTCTTGCTGTCAATAGTCATGATGGCAATGAATAGAAGTGAAAAGATGACACTGAATCAGTGTAAAAAATATATGCAAGTTTGCTGCTTCCCTACCCCCCCCCCCCCAACTAATTTTTTCCCTCCAATTTTTGGCCACCTCCTCACCTTATCGTTTTACATTAGAAGTTTGAAGTACTAAATATCATATGTATAATCATCCTTCAATACACCCCAGCAAAGTGAATTAATTTGTTAGCAGTACATTTCTCAGTAATCATGCTGCTGTCATGAAATAATGCTTTCTAAATCCATTTTAAAAACATTGTTACACTTCCCCACCTTGCTTTAGTCTTTGATGCAGTGTTCTGGTGCAGTAGCAATTATTTCTCTATCTTTTTCACCTGTATTCTCTAAGTCTCAGGAGGGTATTATGTATTTCCTCTGGACAGACAGGGAATAACACTGCAAAAAGCAACACTTCTATGTGCATTTTTCTTACTGTAACACTTCAACAAGATAAGCACATTGATATATGGTCACATTTAACTTGCCGTTTAGTATGTTAGAAGTCTGATGATTAAAGACATGAGAAGGCATATTACTTGAGTATCTTGATTACTATACAAAGTTGAAAGAAAACACTGTGGCACCCTATTTTAATTTAAAAAACATCCTTATTTTGGATTTATGTGTTTTATATTCTTTGTATTTATATAATTAGTAGTTTTAATTAATAGTAGTAGTAGTTAAAATTAGTTGGAAAACTCCGCACTTTGGTAAGGGATGTAAAGCCCTCTTGTGGACACTAGGACTGTCATCCACTGGGCCAGGCTGGGACTGCACATGTGGGGAGAAGCTCTTATCCAAACATTGACCAGAAACTCTCCAGAGCATCCCTTTTCCAGTCCACAAGTAAAAACCCAAAAAAACCCAAAACCCCAAAGCAAAAACACACATACCATACCACTACCCCTTCAAGAAAAAGAAACCACAAACCCAAAACATTCGTGTATGCAAAGCTTCTTGTGACAGCATTTAAGTACTTGACTGAAATCATATCAGCTTAGTTCATTACTTCTCTCAGTTCTACATTCATCCTCTTGTGTCATTGCTGTTCTAAAACTGTATAACTTTGTATATGTACCATTTTTTTCCTCATGTACCAAACACTGTACTCACCCTATTTCTCTTTTGTCAACCCCTTGATGCACTATGACTGTATTTTGTCCTCTCTTTTCCTCTTACAATACCCTAAAGCCTGAGCTCAACAGATGTTAATGTCTTCCAACTCATACTAGTTTTTCGCTTAATTTCTCATTTCTCCTTTAATTTTTTTAATGAAATGTTACGGAAGCATTTTAATGGAGTTCAAGAGCTCAGGCTAATGAACAGTTATGAACAATTCATAACTGCTCTTCCTGAAGACAAACCATAAAAAAAGGTTTTCATCAGATTTTCAGTTTTGTGAGTGCCTGAGGATAGCAAAGTACAGTGGGGACAGCTATAAAGGGAATTAAATGTATTCCCTATTATTATAATGTGTCTGCCTGCTAATTAAATTCACCCAGGGATAAGGATCTTCCAAACCCATTGCATCTTAAACTCTCCATACATTGTATAAGCATGATGCACCTTGGAACCCCAAATTCCTTCCTGTTTGTGCCAACATACCCTCATATACTCATACACTTACTGTGGATTTTATTGTCTGTTTGGAAGAAATCTAGTCTTAAAGAGCTGATAACAAACTTTTGAAAAAGATGAAAGCAAAAAGTCAGCATCCAGGTTTCTATACAGCCTACTTAAAACACAAAGCAGTGATCCTTTGAAGTTTCTTAAACAAAGCAGAGTTGGTTCCTACCCTAAATTCACTTTTACAAGTAAAAATCAATTTTAAAAAATCCATTTTAAAAGATCCCATTTTTTTTCCTCTCTGGATTGCTTTGTTTTCATATATTCAATATTTCTGACAACATTTAAAACATAACAATTTTGAGTACATCAAAAAGTTCAATAGCTGACTTTCTCAGTATGCAATGTCAGCTAAGTTACATAACAAAATGCAACAGGAGAGAGAGATTTTTAAGAAAAAAAGAAAATTTATAAAATGCTGAACTAAGTTTTCCTTTAAGTACTGTTTATCAGTATATCTGTGTCAGATTATGGTCCAAGTAGATGCAATTCCCACCTCACGTTGCCTGCAAAATGAATTATAGTGTTGTATCTTTCCTTGATTAATATGGGAAACGATGCCTTTTAACTGAGCGGAATTCAGCCTTGAATGAAAGGGTCATGCTGTCTTAATTAGCCATTTCTTCAAAGCAGTAAGTATAGATAACATTCAATCAGTCTTATGTCTCATAAAACTTATTGAAACTACAATTATACTCCAGAAAAAAAGCATTTTTATTAAATAAAAATTGGCTGGATATTGTCAATAATGAGTCTTCCGTCTCCATTAAATTCTTCATACTATCACAAACACAGGTGTGAGTACTTTCCTGTCCATATTCCCTTTCATTACTGATATTACATTTTTCATTATACGGAACAGCAAGGAAAAGGACATAGGGGGAAGGGGGAAATCAGTCATCATCTTTTCATTCAATTGAAATGATGAGAAAAGAAAGACTATTTATCTTAATTAATGTTCATCTGAATCAAGTTCCTGCCTCCTGAAAGTAATACAAAGCTTCTCCAACCAGAAGAAAAATCCTCTGTTTTTTTAAAGAATAAAAGCAAGTGATAGGAGACAGTTATATATTTTATTAGCCATATCATCCTTGACATGCAGTTCTTAGACTCAGCTGAGACTGATAAGAAGAACAAAAGGAGATGCCAAGCAAACAAACAAGGGACAAAGAAATTGGCATATTGATATTCTAGCAGTTTCAGACCTAATAACAAAGTGAAACATTGAGACAGATAGATAAAGCAAAGCAGAAAAATACATATGGCCATTCTGAAATCAAGTGAAGTATCTGCACTTAGCAATAAACAGAAATAATTTTGATTCAGTCAAGACTTTGGAAGGTTTCTAGCTCAGAGCAGTCTTTACCCTGCAGTTGAAGAGCTCTTACAGACAGAGAGATGGGAATTGGGAGGGAAGAAAAGAGACCTGCAACCACCAGCTGGCTGATGACCAAGACGAAGCTGAAAACCAGCTTTTACTTGGGGAACTCTCCAAAAAACCCCTTTGTCTCTAGAATACCACATTTTTTGAAACTAAAAATACTGCAAAGGTCCTGATTTCCCTAACTTCTTAAGATCCCAGTAATTTCCAGTGATGTGTTTATAATAAAAAAACCTAAGTTTTCTTCAAGTTCTTCCCTTCTTCTGGCTCTTTCTGATAGACCATTGTGAGGATGAAACATCAGTTTGCCTTACTGGAATCTGATGATTTTACTGCTGTCCTATGACACCAGAGAAAAGTCAGTGCTCTTGTTCCAAAAATGGCTGAAATGGCCGTTTTGGACTTGCCCACATTCCATGCCTTTTGTAGTACTTTAAAGGAAATCAATTACAAAACACTTGCGTTTCTCTAGAAGTGCTCAAAGTACCCTAAACCCTTCATCTATAATACTTTGTTTTAAAAAAGAAGAACACCAGGTCAAGCAGAACTCTTCATCTTGGTAACTTCAGATATCTTCTGGGACAAGCTGGAGCCTGGCCTTTCTATTTTACCACATTATTAAGTGCCATTTGTGATCTTCAATCTAGCCACAGCAGATTAAATTTGTCAATTAGTCTGACCCTTCACTTGCCCTTCAGCCACTTTGGAACACCAGCCTTAAGAAACTCAGTATTAAAATATATTGTTAAATGACTATCATTAATCTTTATTGTAAAAGAACAAGAAGAGTTCTCCAGCACTCTTTTCTGTAATGGGGTAGGGAACTTGTAGCAACAGGCTCAGGATATTACATACAATCTGCAGGATTTTTTGTGTTCTTTTTTGGCTCAGGCTGAAGATGCTGCTTCTTACTATCACCTGAGCTGCATATCTTCATGCATTCAAGCTGTTCTAGTATCAATAGCCCTGTAGCCTTTTAATATCTAGGAATATTCATATTATCTTCTCATCTTTAAGCTCTGTTAATTGCTATTTTATTCAGGCTTATGCTTTTAGTATGGTAGTTTAGAGCTGAACCCCAGGGAGAGCCTTCTGGAATACAATTATACCTTTTTGATTTGTGATTTTTTTGCCTTCTGTTACAGTAGCAACCATGCAGGCAAATCAAAATGAAGTTAGGTATTCACACATGCCAATGTGTGAAATTATATGCAGAAGTCCCAGGTATGACAAAAATTACCTATTGATGTCTGTTGACTTTTTCCTCCTTTACCACCCATTGAAAGAATCATTGCATTGTGCATTCTAGCTTCCCATATCCCAGTAAGACTGATAGTGAAATTAATATTGTAAATGAAATACTTATTTATGTTACTTCAGTAACCTTTAGAAACGCTGAAGTAACATGGTAACTACTGTGAAGCAGCATCTGAGATTTCTGAATGGCAAAATACCATACATTCTGAATCATAGTATGTATTATACTAAAACAGATCAGTTTCTGATAGTCTGAAAACAAGGATCAAGAGGTTCAAATTCACTCTGCTGCTGGGCTTTGTTATCTTACAACAGAGATAAAAGGCAAAAAATTTAAACATTGCCTTAAAGTATGATGTCCTAAAAGCATAAGTTTTTAAGTTTTTTCCATAAATTTGTCTGTGAGATTTCACTTCTCTCCATGTTCCAAAAAAGGAAAAAAAAACTCCTGAACAATATGAAGACTAACATGCCAAGAAACAATGGGGAGAGATCCCAAGAAAATAGGGACGTCTTCCCTGCAACGATTTCAGAGTGAGAGGACAAGTTAGAACCAGAGCAGCAACGAATGCAAACATTTCACTAGGGTAAGGACATTTTTCATTACAAAGTTTCTGAAATACCACATATCACAGTACTTAAAATTCAAAGCTGCTCAGATTGTATTCCATCCAATGTACTTGCTGGTTGTATTTCTTGGGTATGTAATTTACTTGACAGGCAGAGTTTAAATGCTTCAAAACAAACCATTGTACCAAGAACAGATGCAGTGTAGTAACAGAGCTTTAAGTTTTACTGGGCTTTAAAATGCAACCAATTTGTTAGGGTGAAATCTTTAGAAATGAACCCTAAAACCTGTAACTAGAAGAATCCATTTGCATTGCCTTTTTTCTCCCCTCACTGAACCACTCAAACCTTTTCCATTATTCATATGCAGAGGCTCCTGTAACTCATTATCTGTAGTGTAGAAGACTTGGGCGGCTGCTGTGACTGCAGCACCTATGGCTAATCTACATCTGGGGTGACCACTGATGAAAACCGCAGTCAGCAAAAGATTCTGCTGAATACATCAAAAGAGATTAAAACATTACACTATCTTTTTATACCTGCCTATTCCATTCTCTATTTCTTCTAATATATTAGATAAAGTGGTTTTCGTTATGTTTGTTTGTTGTTATTTTTTGTTTCATCAGTACTTTAAAAGTATAACTCTGTGATGAAGGTTGCCTCCCTTAAACAAAAGTTGTATAAATACAAAAATTCTTAAAATGAAAGTCTTCACTAGTCCACCATGAGCTTGATTCTTCTAACTCAGATAAACACCCTAAAACACATAACTGGTCTACTATTTCACACTGAAAATAGCACAGCCCATTCCACATTTCAAATATTCCAACAGGATAAGTTATGTGATATAGCTGATGATTGTAATAAACATATTATAGTATATACATTCTGAAACTGCAAAGGCAAAATAAAAAGTGAAAATAGAGTCACGGTGATGAAATTAAAAATTTCCATGACTATTTTGTTATCTCACAACAGAGATACTCAAACAATAAAATTGAATATCATCCTGGTTAAGTGGCCTAATTTTGGATACCAACTGGAAAAAAAAGATGGCAGTATCAATTAAACCTCCGATTTCTTTAATGCATACTTCATGCTCTAAAATGTTTCCTTCTCCTTCTTGACTTGCTGAGAAAGGCTTTATAAATTTTTTCTGTTTGTATTTCAGTTGAGTTGACAATGCTTGTCAAGGTTACCTATTTCTCTTCTATTAATTAAACAACCACTCAATTTCATTGCTACATGAAGCTGCAGGCATTTGCATGCTTTTATAATTTTTAATCTTAGAATCTTGATACTTATAGATAACTTTTTTGAAAGCCTATGTATGGTTTAAAAACCTAAACAGAAATAACATGAAACTAATCAATATTTTCAAGTACCAAGTAATAACTTATGAGGAAAGAGTCAGCTATTAATTTTTAACAGAAGCAGGTGGAAGCCATACAGAAATGAACAAACAAAACTGATTATATGCAAAGGTTTCTGCTCTCTTGTGGGCAAGCCTCTGGATTAAATAAAAGACCTCAGAGGCAGACTGTGAGTGGGAACTTGGTCAGTTCCCAACCCTCATTCAATCAAGACTGGCAGGCTCTACAAAAATTTCTAGTATTTTATTGAAACACTGGTATAGACCAACTCTAACACTTAACTTGGGTATTCACAGAGCAAGTAGAGTTTCATTAATTTATTGAAAATATTGAGATTAAATCATCACATGGAAAGAGATTATGTTATTTTAAACTAATGAAGTTTTACTGAAAATTCATGATCTTAACAGAGAAGCACTTTCTAGTAAACACACTTTCTTGTGTAAAAAATTGTCAGACCTATTATGAACTCTAGCTCTAAGTCAGATCAATTAAATATTCTTTGCCACGCCAACAGCCCTTCTACTCACAATCTGTGGAAATTGTCTAGAAATGAGTAAGGAAGTGCACCATGTTCTGGTAGATATCTACAGTTTAAGCATAGAACTAATCCAAACTGTTAAGTATGATTTCTCTGTCCTTGCCTCCAGAACAGGCCAAAACAACATGAAGGTGACAACACCCTACAATTTGCTGCTTAGGTCTAAGAATGGCAGCTTGTACGCAAATATATGCCAGGTAATCAAGGCAAAAAGCCCCCAGGATGGAACAGAAAATTCCACAAGCAAGCAAAGACACGTGCATATAACGGGGGTGCCACAATACTTAAAATGGTAAGGTTCACATTGGCCATATAAGACACAGCATATGTGGCCAGGGACAGCAGTCAGAAAGAAATGAGCAGAAGACATTATTGTCATGTACAGACAGGGATGACCAATGTTGAATGGAAAAATAAATATACTGAATTCGAAAAAACTGTTTTCTTTGGCTTCCACAGACTTTAGAGCAGGACCAGATAAAGATATTTTGTGACAGGAAGAACCCACAGTTATTTTAATTGATTTATCTGTACAACATAGGTCTGGATTAATTGTCCCAAGTAGTACCAATGACTGGGATTTTTTTCTTTTGCTTAAAAAAAAAAAAATCTTCAAACTTTTAATTATTCAGCAAGTTCTAGTGTAAAAATTAATCTGTAGAATTAAAATCAGGAATTGATGTATTCTCTAAGAAAATAAAATTAAGAAAATTTCTCCATCCATTTTGTGGAATAATGTATCATTTCCAGCAACATCCTGAGAAAGCCAGAATTCCTTACCCTGGTGGAACATATTCCAGGGGCCTCACAGAAATTAGTAAATACACCAGCACACAGGAATGAACTCCTAATTTTCATTTCAGTGTACAAAATCCCATATCAAGTTTAATCCTCCTAACCAATAATCATACTGGCCATAAAGCCTAATACAAAACTCTACTAGGAACTCACATTTCTTTTGCTGATCCAGTCTAGCAAGCCTTTCTTGTACCGAGAAGGTGAAAATGCGTTCTACATTCTATCTTGCACTTTTCTTTGCCTTGCCTCACATATCACTACCTGAAGGACTCTGCAATTTCTTACTAACCACAAGACATTGCCATCCATTCTTTTCCTTCTTTTATGCTACATTCCATCAGTGACTTTTATAATAAAAGACATGTTCAGACCGAAATACTTAAAACTAGTTATGGGTACAGAAAAAAACCTCTTGGTTCTTAGACAAACACTTGAAAGGATGTTTTAGTGAAATCAATATTGCTCTACAAGAGGCATAAGAAACCTGAAAATGATCACATCCCAGTCTCAAGCCAGAAATAGATCAAGACCTGTTACTATTTTTTTTGGCAGTAATGGTGGTCTACAAGAGCTACGCTATGCATCACTCATCCAATGGAAAAGGAGTTTTTCAAAGTAACACGGTACATTGCTTTTTTGAGATATCACCCTTATATTCTATTAATTTTTCTTTAGCAGTATGAAGTACTAAGCTGGTTTTTAATTAACAAGTAATCAGCTAAAAAATACATGAAGGAACCCCAGAAAGAGTCAATAAGTATTTTATTTAAAGGAATTACATTTTTGTTACCAGAGTTCAAATTTCTGCAGAACTAATATATCAAAATGACTGGTAAATTGTGCTCAAGATATACCCATGCCTGTGCATTCACACTTCAGAGCACTGCTACTCTGCCTTATCAGTGAATACTAAAATGAAGTAAAATTTAGGGATTTTCCGACCTACTACCACACAGAGGAAGACTTGACTTTTATCCAGTAGTAGTCTGAAGTACTGGCATGTACTTTCAAAACTATCTCTAGTTTTTAACTTAAAATATACATCTCTATCTAGCTATATTACCTATCTGTATATTGTTTAGCTGTACAGATAATGAGCACTTTCTCTCAGAGGACTTGAAAGTAACTAATGTTGACTATGAAAGAGTGTCAGTGAGAAAAGTATTGGTAGATTCTGAATTCACTGCTGTGTGCATCTAGTTTGTTTTGCAAATGATGTGATTTTCTAACTTGAGAGAGCACATCTCCTAGTCCACTCTGTCAGTGTTGCTAGTTCCAAAACCAGTACCTGTAATGTCAAGGACATGAGACATCTAGAGATCAATTTCAAATCTAACAAAGTCTAAACTTGATCCCAGCTATCTTTTATAACATAACACAACCTAGGATAGCATCACTTTGTATATTTTTATGTCACAGAATAAGCTAAAGTTGGAAGACCCACAAATATCATTGAGTCCAACTTTCTGCCCTGGACAGCACCATCCCCAATAGTTACAACATGTGTCTAAGAGTATTGTCCAAACCCTTCTGTCCTTCTCCTTCCCCCAACATATCCTCACTCCCTTATCAAGAGAGAAAGACATTGGTTTATGTCATATCAGCTAGAGAGCAAAGTGTACTACCCATCTTCAAATAAATTTAATAATCCTGTAATATATTTTTCTTTCCTTCTCATCTGTTCCTCTCAAGGATCAAGCACAGTCAAAAAAACCCCAAAACACTTCAAGAAATGAGTTAGGGGGTTTGCTCTTTCACAGTTCATCAAACAAATGAAGAACTGAAGATCATGTACCTGTGATTGAAAATAAGATTTTAACAAGCAGGGAAATGAATAATTCATTTTCAATGTGATCTTTGGACTGGTGTCCCCTGGTTCTTCTCAAACTCACTACATCAGAAGAATTACTCTGAAGAGATTTCACATGACACAAAGATTCCTTTATACTTGTCAGAGAGTCAAGGTGGCCTCCCCATCAACAGTATGGCTTCAGGTTGATTTTCTTTCTCCTTTTCTGAGTCCATTTCCCTCTCTTGAATACTGATTAGGACCTGTATCTGCTGTGTTCCTGTGACTTTTAACAGAATCAAACAAATTCAACTTTGTGAAGACATTGACTTGAAACAGTTTGAGGCAGGACTATGTGAGCTCTCTAAGATTGAAAGGATTTTCTACTTCCTCACATGCATTTTCACTGTACTGACCCTCAAAATTGGTATGAATAAGATGTATTTCTTCCCTTCCCAGAAACATTTTTCATACAACATCTGTTACAGGAGCAACAAGAAATTAATTTTTTATTATAATGCACTTATCATTGCAATACAAGTGGAAAGCAAAGTAAAAATAATATATCATGGAGCATAAATTGAAATTAAATATTTTAAACAAGCAAAGTTCTTGGATGTCAAGATATGCTGACATTTGAAAATATGCCCTTGACATGTTTCTTTATTATTCCTCTTTAAGTATCAGTTGCTTTTTTCAGAAGGAAATATACTTTAACAAGTATTTCTTCTGCTTATTTTAAAAAAGATATATCTAATATAGACCTTATATTTAGTTTTCAGATCAGTAACAAGGTCTTCTAGAAACCTGGCATTACCTGTTTCTTCTCAAATGTGCAGTGTTTTGTGCTGACCACTATCAGAAGGATAATATTTAGGAGAGGCTGTATTAACAATATTTTCTGTTTAGGACACCAGCAAGACTTGGGTCTTAGAACACCTGGAAGAAAGACAGGCTTTTCCTTTGTGAGCAAGAGCTTTCCAATATTCCTATCACTGGCCTGGAATGCAGTTTTATTTTGTTTGGTTTGTTTTTTTGTTTTTTTTTGGTTTTTGCCCTGAGCATTGATTTTAGGGGCTTACCTAGCAAATCAAAATAATCCATGGCAGGAAAGACTTAGCTAGGAAAGAACCTATCTCTCCTGAAGCAAGTATTTACTTTTACTAAAAAACTGGAAATGCTCTCAAATTTTTGGGAAAAGTGAGCACACAGAAATCAAAAGGGAAGTGACTCTGTATTGAATAGGCACTAGAACATCTGACTGGGGAAAGATTCAGGAATCTCTCTGTAGAAGAGGCATGTTCCTTCATTACTGAGATATTGTTAGTATCAGAGAGAGCTTACCCTGAAAAGAGAGCTACTGAAGGGGAACAAAAAATTAAGGCATAACAGACCATGCTTAATTGATAATTTTCTGTATTAGGCAGTATTTCAGAATTATTTTGATTATTAAACAAGTACAATCCCACACTACACCAAGACAGAATCCACATTAGTTGAACCTTTAAAGGATATCTTGGAGAAAATAACAGTATAAACAAAGATACCTGTACTCCTACACACATTTCGTATAAGACCTTGAAATAAAAACAGCTGAGACACCATAAGAGCAGGTATTCTTGTACTGAAAATCTGTATAAACTGACAGCACAGCTTAATACAAAGCTGAATGTTACCAGAAATGACGCAAGATCAGATTCACTCTACAAGTATAAAATTAAGCATAAATATTTTCAGGCATTTTCAATTCTCTGAACAGAAAGTTTCATTCTAATATAGTCCAATTATTCAAAATTATGCTATTAAAGAGCAATTCATGCAGGCAATCACTTTTACCTCAAACACCAATGGTATTTAGGATTAGCAATATGATAATGAATTAAAAAATCCTTCACTCAGATTACTCCTATCCATCTCAAGATTTATATAGAGGAAAAGACAACAATTATGGAGGGCACAGAGACAGTGGAGTGTTAGGCTAGGTTTCCAAAGGACGATCAAAAAGTGTAATTTTGCTATTTCTTCTCTACACAAAATAAACACTCCCCTCTATCCCCAAGAGACAATTCTGCACTGTCAGCAGTGAAGTGACAAGCAGGATCTCTTGGTTTGCCTTCAGTCAGTCTATGTTCTTTACTACACACTAAATTTACCTAAAACAAACAAAAAAAAACCAACCAAACACACCCCATCAAACAAACATCCCCATCAAACAAACATCCCCAAAATACCACACCCTCCCAAAACCCCAAACAAAATACCAAAAAAACCCAAAAAACAAAACACCAAAAACCCCCAAAGAAAACAGACAAACAAACCCCAAAACAAAACAAACCCTCAACAACAACAAAAGCAAGGAAAAGGCCTACTAAGACAAGCATTAAAATAAATGTCCATAGTTTTCAAAATACCATACATATAAATACACACAGAGGCATATTGGCATTTATTTCTTCCACAGCACTTTTTCAGAAGGTGATCAAAAGAAATCAATGCACTTTTGCAATTCACAGAAACTGTTAATATGTAACAGTACAAAATAAACTGTCCAGCGTCTTACACGCATCTTCAAGTAGCACAGCTGAGTGGGAGCACATATCACAGCCTTTGAAATTGAATTGATTAGACAGTGTTTTTTCCTCTAGTCCCTGGAGGACTACAGACCTATTTCCACATCAGTAAATTCAGGGGGATCTTTCTTGCTGACACAAAAATTGGGACACTAGTGGGAGCACTGTAGGCTGCAGTGTGACTCTAGGCAGAGTTGAGAGATACAGATGGCATTTTAGCTACTGCTCTTACTAGTCAAGAGATATTTATACCAGGAGACATCCTGGTCCAGAAAGGCACATCAATATCAATTGCTCTGTCCTGTTTTCTTTTTCTTCAGGGCAGACTTTGTTGTTTTAGAAAGGACTCTTGGCAATTTACCATTCACTCCATCTTACCTCAAGCCAATCTGGTGAGGAAGCAGGGCAAGAGGCAGAAAAATAAGTATTAGACAAGGGCCCAAGTTGGAACAATTCAAATTATGGTGTGATATGGTGGGTGGAGGCACTGGCTACATGAGGACTTGGGAAGCTGGTATGAACCAGCTGTGGAGAAAGACTGCAGGAGCCACATTATGCTGGGTGTATGGATGTGAATGTTGGGTGAACTCAGACTCTGTCCCCTCTATTTCATGTCTCCAGAGATATCTCATGCCCTGAAGAAGTGTAATAGCTACTCTGCTATTTTGTTTTCTTAGGGTTTTTTCCTTCTTTTTTTCCAGAGGAACATTAATTGCATCCAAATGTACTGTCATATAAAATTACCCAAATTAAGTAATACAACTACTGAGGAAAAAATGATCCAGCTGTAATGCAAACAGTAGAAACTGTGCTCTTGAGCCAAACAAGGTTTTGTCCCACCTGTGTGTTGATATCTAAAATGACCCCAGAAGTCACTCATCCTAAATTCAAGTGTATTAGTTAAGGAGTGAACATAAGACATGAGGTGCTCCTCACCTGGGCTATCAAAGCCAGAGTCCCAGGCTCCCACACTAGGAGGAAGAACACAGGCAGTGCTATGCTGCTCCATTACAGAGGATGGAATACTTCTCCAAGTGAAAGGCAATGTTAATCTTTCAGCAAGCCGAACATAATGGCAGAATGAAATAACAGCTTATACAGCTGTGAGAAGCTGGCTCTCAGTTAGGCTCTGTTTGAGTCAAGGTCTGTCTCTTCCCTGGTGTTATTATTCTGTGTGTCATCCTCCTCAGTGCAGCCTTCACCTCTTGTTTCTGAGGCTGTGGAACAGAGGGTTCAGCACGAGGACCATCAAGGTATAGATCACAGTGGCCACTTTGTTTTCATTCACTGAGAAATGGGATCTGGGATGCACATAAATAAAATGAACAGTCCTGAAGAACAGGCTGATCATGGTCAGGTGGGAAGCACATGTGGTGAAAGCTTTCAGCCAGCAATCATCAGAGTAGATGACAGCAAGGTGGATTATCAGCAGTTGATGACTACATTTAGGAGATAAAGACTACGATGGTGTTCAGGATGCTGAGCACAAAGGACAGAGTGAAAAGCACTAGCTTGCTACTGAGACCCTAAGCAAGAGCAAAAGATCCCTGTGAGGATACTACAGAAGAAGTGGCAGATGACACTGGTGGCATATTCCCCAGCACTGCTCATTCCCATGCACACGGGGCTCCACTGGAAGCACAAGTCCCTTATCACCACCCCCAGGGCTCTGTAATCTTACTGCTCCTTAGAATGTTCCTGCCTGCATCACCAATGCCAGCAACAGAAGTAGTTAATGGTTACTTTGAGAAGTTTGAAGATTCTGCCTGAAAATAACTTTTGAAATCAAACACTGAATTCACTTTTTAGCACTTAGGTTTTACACCTAACAAACACTAAGAAGGAAAATAGTAACTGCACTTCTCTGACCATGCAATTTTTCATAACAAGTACCTTAAAAACTCCACAAGTGGTTTTCACTGCTATTAATCTGAATCACCCTTTAGTGCTTCCATGTAACTGACATTGTTTTATGTCCTTTGCTCAATGTTCTTTCCACCGTTGTGAAAAGATGGGTAATCACTAAATAGTCACAAGTTGCATCAGGGTCAGGGTCTTTGAGCAAACTGGTCTAGTGGGAGGTGTCCCTGCCATGGCAAGGTGTTGAAACTAGATGATCCTAAAAGTTCTTTCCAAGCTGTTTTATGATTTTGAAAGCTTTTTGAAGAGTAATATGGGTAATAACAGCCTGGGTTAGGGAAGAACCTCCATCACATTTTTCTAACATTTACTTTCCAACAGATAAGTAATGGGATATACACTGTGTGCTGTTATACCATGGTCAATCTAGCACCCCACTAAAAAGCACAGGGTAACTGAATTCATACAGCTGACAGTAGATTTTCATCAAATAAATTTATTTCATGTTTGCATTTTTTTCAGAAGATGACAAATAATATCTT
This sequence comes from Agelaius phoeniceus, assembly GCF_051311805.1. NCBI lineage: Eukaryota > Metazoa > Chordata > Aves > Passeriformes > Icteridae > Agelaius > Agelaius phoeniceus. Next base: position 37,368,319 of record NC_135268.1, on the reverse strand, counting down.
CTACTGGCAAACATAAGCAGAATATAAATATCTATGTTAAAGATTTATTCTTAAATATGATTTTTAAAATTAATTACATGCTTTTCTTATCTTTTAAGTGTACATTAATAAAATGCAATTATACTCTGAGAAGTATAAAGTTATTCTGATGGATCACAAATAGAGTTAGGCAATTCCAGTCTGACCTGGAGTCAATACCACCAAGCAATGCAAAGGGAAATAGGAAAGGATTCTAGAAATACATAAGCAGCCAAAGGAAGGGCATGGAAAAGACTGAGATACTCAAAGTCTTATCAGCTTGTCTCTACTAGTAAAATCATCTATCAGCAATCCCAGGCCCTGGAGACCAGAGGAAAAGTATGGAACATTATGTGGATGTAATTTATTCCCAGAGGAACACAAAGCATTGTGTAAGGAGAAGTCCTTTGAAAAACTCAATACCACTTTGTTTTCAACGTCCAGGCATTTTGAAAGAGTGATATCTAATGCCTCCCTTGTAACTTAATTATTAAATCAATTAATTTAAATGTTCATTTGTTGTACTATTCTTTACTAGTCAGGAAAAGAATCCTATTTGTCAGTCGGAAAAATATCTATAAGGCTCTCTAGAAGTAAATGAGGTTAAAATAAAAGGATGCATTTTATTAGAATGCTTTGTATTTACCTTAAGTAAACTAGAAATGGAGAGAACAGAAATGTGAATGATTCTGACACAACTGCTGCACCCACTCAATGCCACTGAAAAGTGGATGCAAAATGCTCAAGGAACTTTTCCACAGGCCTCAGTTAACCTGTAAGACACTGTGGAGGGATACATACTGAGAGAAGTTCCAAAAAGCAGTAACACTCTAAAAAGGGTTAGAGATTTTATGCATAACAAACACATCTATAAATGGGAGTTAAGATATATATACACCAATCATTAGGGAAAGCTCCTTAAAAGGGAATGTCATGCCCTTGAAAGGTAGTTACATTATTTCCAGAATCAAATGGAATAATTTTCTCTGAAACAGTAGCTACTCCTATTCCAAGCAAAGAAGGATAGTCCTACACTCATTGTGGCTTATTCCCCTAATTGATAGGATTCATCTGGATTTATAGCTACAAGGGGAAATAGCTCATCTGGTGCAGAGAACAGAACTATAACTATGGATTTATCAATTTATGTAACTGAAAAGGATTATAAGTGTCAATATAACATAATGATAGTAGCAGCACCTTTCCTTCCAGTATCAGTCCTCTAAGTTATCTTACAAATATATCATACATTAGTGTAAAATGAAATCTGTGAGGTCTTTGTTAGTTTTAATAGTTAATATTTACATCTACATTTGCACTTTGAGATGCCCCATCTGAAGTATGAAAGAAAGACCTCAAATTAGAAGCTTACACATAGCATTTTCCTCAAGATTCCTACACCAATAACGTAGAAAATGAAGAATTGGTAAGTGCATACTAAATATTTTTTTTTTAGTTTCCCCTTAATTTTTTTGGATGGAATCAGACACAAGAGTCAAAGCCTATCCAAACACATTTTACCAAAGGGAATCCAGCAAGCTACATTTCTTAGCTTGCTGAGAAACTTTTTGGAAGGTAATCAAGCAGCAGTTATTGCAGGGCACTGGCTAGGATGGGCTGGAATTTATGGTCATTTCTGAAGAAGGGAATCATACAAAGGGGAAAAAAACCCTAAATCTAAGACTCAGCCGAGAAGTGTTTGTGCAACTTTGATTCACAGAGAAGTTCAAAAGCATTATTTTCATTCTATGGTGGAATGAATAGTAATGGCAAGACCCTGCATGTTAACATGGGTATATTCATAGTCCTTAGGCAGGCAGACAGAAGTCAAAGCCTGGGGGAGCTTGAACTCTTGCCTCCCACATCCTTCTCAATATCTGGTTCTAAAAGGGAAATGGGGGGATTCCCTTACAGGAGAACACTCATTTACTAGATCATTTAAATCACATTTAAAAAGAAAAAAAGCCCAAAGTTGGTAATTTAGGTTCATAAATGAAGAATGAAGTAATTATAATAGAAAATTAAAGATCATTTACATCTAATCACAGTAAATATATTTAAGTAGCTTCTATAGGAACATATGACCAGCTTTATCTAATAGCAGAGAAGTGTTAATAAAACAGGATGGGTTTTTTTCCCCTTGAAGTGTGCAGTAAATAAGCAGCAGCATTCCCACAGCTGAGAGGAGAATTGGGCATGAATTATTCATACTGCCTGGAATAGATTTAGATTCTTTCAGACATTCAGTGAGTTTTGCAGTCTAGATGCAATCTTTCAATAATTCAAATGTCATCAGAAAAGAATAAGAAGTCGCGTTTGGAAACATCATAGTAAATAAGTTTGAAGTGTTGAAAATATACAATGCAAGGACAAAATAAAGTTATTGTTTAGCTGGTGTTTGAATTAAATTCTTTATATTATTAGGTTGACTATGAGCTACAAAATAAGAGATTTTAAAATGATGTTGTCCTGTGGAGGAGTAGCATGAGTAGCAACATTTCTGAGTGTCAGATAGAGATGTCCTGAATGTAAATGTTAATTCTGAGAGGATAAAACCAACTAACATCCCTGAATTTATGCAGATCACCTTTTTGATTTTAATTCAAACTAGTTCAAAAGATTTTTTTTGAAGTTAGATGTTGTTTTTCAAAGCTCAGAAAGGTTAAGTATTAAATTGCTACTGTGAAGTCTAAGTATATGAAATTGTTTACTGATTTTATCCAGTAAATAGCAATTTATTTTTTTTTTTGCTAACATGGTAATTCCTGATCATACTTTGCTATTTCCAGTAATCCTCAATCTTCCCTCAACAAGTATGACTTTGAGGTAGAATTGTACCATATTTACCTTCACAGGAGTTCAGACTACCTTAGGTGTTCTTACTCTCTAAAGACAACTTGTCTCAGTCAAAGTGAAACAAGAGCCCTCTAAACAACAAACATGAGAACTCATTGATGAGGCAGATGAAAATGTCCTCTCTGTCCAGTATTGCCTAGGGCCCTTTCTTCCAGTTCTATTTTCTAGTGTTGATACTTTCAGTGGCTCTCATGGTTGAATTCTGAGTCCTCTTGAATCCTTATAAAAGTTTCATTTCTTCTGCCTTGGAGCAGCTTAGCTCTTGGTCTGCCCAGAAGCTGTGTCTCTGTCTGCACTGCTCCTGTGGTTGCCTATCCCCCTCTGCATGCTCAAATCCACACTTTAGGAATTTCCCAGTCTTAGTACTCACAGCTAAGAGGCTCCTTCTACAAGACCCAAAGTAGGAGAAAAGCAAAAGCAGCCTCATTCGTTCTAAAGATACAATTACAGTTTTTCAAAAATAGCAACAAAAAACTATGCAATAGCCCATTGAACAAGGCAACGAGCCATCCATTTACTACACATGCACTTTTATAACCACATTTAATGACAACTGACCTTTATATATTTCTGTCACCCACACACATACATATGTATGTAGCAATAGGAACTCCGGAAAGAGCCAAACTGCACTGCTCCACAGAAAGAAGAATAGTTCAACCAGGCATCACTCCCCATCCTCCCATTCCAGTTGGCAGGACTGGGGTCAATGTGATGGATCCAGGATACAAATAGATCACTGCTGAAATGATGGTCAAGGTCATATTTTATTCTCACAGAACAGAATAGGGAAGTTTGTCTTTTTATATTTGGTCCATTTGTACTTAAATTATTTCCTTGTTTCCTTCACTCTTGTATTTCATTTAAGTGGCTGATGCTGTAAAAAATGTTCAGTCTCAGTGGTGACACAGTACTTCCAAGTGGCAGACACAGAGGGGGCACATTATAGTAGTTGTTTGCACCTCTGCCTCAGGCATCATTAACAAGAGTGAACATCTGCTGGGTTCCAGAAATAGAAATTCTTATAAGCCCCATCTCTCACAAGACTACAGAATGTCTAAAAGGTTTTTAGAGAGATTCAGCTGACAGCACCAGTCACAGCACAGTGTTTTATCTGATCAGAGACCCTTGATTTCTGGTCTGCTATACTGGTAAGAGGTGGGAGGAGAATCTGATTCAAAACTAGCCTGCCAACAGAAGTGCTAGAAGTGCCTCTGAGCAATGAGTTGCACACACAAACACACACATTTTCACAAATGAAGGCTAGAAAACACAGTCCATTCCTCACCTAAACTGTTAGTCATGTCCATTTTAACCTCAGCTGAGAGTATGATTTACTAAGTCCTGAGCCAAAGGACTCTGAGTGCAACACAGAGCTGAGTGTACAGGGAAGGGAACTAAACTGTGGCATTGAAAAGCAGGCACCTCCAGTGTCAGACGTGTTTGCTTTGGGTAATCTTTCTGTCCTTGCACACCAAGGTCCTCTGAGTCTCACATGCCCTTTTTTTTCTCCAATATATTTTCTCCTTCAAAAATAAACTGGTTACCATTGATGTAACTGCAATAAGAGCAAACTCTACAAAACATGTAGCAATTTCAACTCAATAGTTTTTTTCCTTAACTGAGTAAAAGTAAATTGAAATATGTTAAAATAAATTCTCACACAGTCCTCAGGTATAGGGAGTGCTAAATGGGAACATTAACTGAATACTGACAGCTTGAAAAAACATTCATTACATGGTGCCACAACAGTTTCTGGAGCACAGTAGTGGAAAGATACACACTAATAATATCCCAAGGTCCTTGTAACCTCCTGCTGGTATGGGGCAGATTTCATCAACAGATGCAGAGAGCAGTTATTAGGAGACTATGCCTTAATGCAGAAATAACAGAGAAAGACTTCTGCTTTTCTTCAGGAAAAAATTGTCTTAAAAGGCTGGAGCAAAATCGAAATTACAGAAAGGGTACACAACAACTACTCCAACATAGAGGAAAAAATGACATCTCAAGTTTCACCAGAGACACCAGTTTCTTTCAACACCAAAACTTTCTTGAGAAAAGTGGTGTAGCTGAGCACCATGTGCAGTGCTCCACTTCCTCTCTGCTCACATGTTGATATATGCCACACCTCTAAAGGTACTCATTTCAGTGTGGTCAGGCACCCAACTGCATCTTCCTCCATCAGAAAACCATCAGGATCTTGCTTAAAATATAAGCAAGATATATAAGCAAGCCAAAGGCCCACAAGAATGTACCATACAACATTCTTTAAGACAACCTCCAATTCTGCTTCTTGCAAAGTGTAAAATTTTTAAACCTCATCACCTCCACTGGCTAACCTGAATTTCTGGTTCCTCCTGCTTTTATGTTGAACTATGATCCTAAAGATATTTTTCTAACCGAAATGATTCTATGTTTTGGTGTTTTTTTGCGAAAATCTTAAATGTCACTGTCTTAAGGTAATTTTTCCTCAAGGAAATAGATTTAGAGAAAACAAACAAAAAAACAATAGAACCCAAGAGTTACCTGAATTTTTTTCTGAATTAGGCACACCTCAGTAAATACAAACTATGAATACAAAGTATTTGATGCTTGACACCTGTGTTTTCTTAAAAAATGTTGGCATACAATTTATTTGTATCTTTGCTCATTTTATTTGTGATTCCTTTCATTATTTCTGTGTGCCCAAGATATTTACAGAAAGGATAGAGACATGATCACTCCAAACATAATTTGAATAACTGTTATATGGGTAAAAAGTCTTGCAGCAGTACATTTATTTTAGCATTAAAAAAGATTCTCTCTGTAATAAATTAACATGGTTACTTTCAGGTACAATTTCATAAAAAGATAGGCACCATTTCATCCATTTTCATTTCGCCTAAAGGATGAGACTAGGAAGAAAGTGAGGGAAAGACAAAACCATGTAATAGAAGGTAACAACAAAGAGCAAGGCTGAAAGGTTGGGTTTGAAGGGTACTTCAAAATATTAAAATGCACAGCAAAAATCCTATTGTTACAAGTGCAAACATAAGCATTTCTGCAGCACTCACTGTGAGTACATTCCTATGTGTTGATCAAGAATATTATTCCTTTTGTCAAAAGCCTTACTGAGGCTCTCTAGGCAATTATTTAATTTTCAACAAAATTTGCTATGAGAAGCATTTCTGTATTTCTTATTTTTGTAGTTCTTACATTTGTTCTGTTGGATATTAGCATTGAAACAAGTTCTTCTCATTAGAAGCCTATTCTTTACCTGGAGCCATAACATTTCCACTGAAAAATGACAATGATGTCACAGAGGCAAATCAAAATAGTGATCCTGTTTAAAAACTGATGATTACAGGGTTGTTCTAAAAGTGAGCAGGTATCCCAATGATTGTTTCAAAATGGAGCTTCCCATGTCCTAATTTTCTTAAAATACAAACTAGATTGGAATGTTAGAATTCTTTCCTTTGCTCTCTATACACACCTTACCTACTATACTGTTACCCACTGCACAGCATTTGCAATTCCTACGGATTTATGAGGCAGAGAAGCCCACCAACTCCCTTTTATCCATGTTACAGAAAATAACCCCTTCTAAATATGACTTCAACACCTTCCTGTAACAGGGGCACAGACTGAACAGCTACTGACCATTGCTTCAAGGTTACTCAGGACAATCAGCAACTGGGTGGTGAGCAAAGAGCAACATGGTGAGCATCACTGCCATATAAATTAGGTCAAATACTGAGACTAAACAGTACAATCATGACAAATAACAAAGGAGTCTATTCATATGTTAAAATCAAAGATGTGTCTTGGCAGAGTAATAAATGCAGAAAAAAAAATCATATCCAGAGGCTGCTGGAATATTCAAATTAGGCTATTCCTATGGCTACCTGGAAATATTCAGAGCAAAGAGAATCTTGGCAGGAAAATGTTATGGAGAATTGCATCCTCTCTTCTGAAAGATTCTTAGTATTTTTAAAGTATTTCAAGATTATGCTCCACCCCATCTCTTTTTCCTCCCCACATTCTTACAGCAAACCATCAGGCAAAACCAAAACCAAATTAATCAAGATTTGGAAGTTGTCTTGGTTGAAAGAAGGGGTGGAGCTGAGCACTGTATGGGCATGGCCAGGTTGTTCTACACCATGCACCTTTTCATAAAGAAGGGGTGGTTTCAGCAGGAAAAGCTGGCTGCCGCTCTTGAATTGTGAGATCTTATTTGGAATTTCATTTCTGGCTGGTTTTAAAACCAGCACAGAAGTTAATCTCTCCTGTTCCCTGGAGCCAATATTCTTAAAATATAACCACCACATATAATCTAACCACAAATTTAAAGCATCAGGTACCTCTGAGCTCCTTCTCCAACACCACCAAGCTATATTCAGCCTTCTTACATGAATGGCAACAGTCTCTACATCATCTAGATGCATTGTCTTCATCTTTGTAACAAGAATGCAAAATAAAGTACAATACCTTATCTTTATGGATGGCTATGTGTATATTTAAGGGGAAAATATAAGTAAGCAGTAACATAAAAGAGCTGTGAAGACATCACCTTATAGTGTTTGTTATTGTACTGCAAGTTGTGAGAAGTGGATAAACAAGGGCTAAATGGGATCCAATTCCATTTCCTACACTGCAGGGAAGTTAGCAGGCAGCATAAGATAAATTACCCTAGTCATAGGTCATCTTTAATGTTTATAGAGCACTTTCCTTGTGAATGATCACAGAGTGAATCATGAACGTTATAAACAAATTACATTAACATGCACAGTGGCTTGCACTTGACAGAAATACCAATAAAAGGAATTCAGTATGCAAGTAATACATACAGTTTCTTGGCTAAATAAGAACTTGGCTTTCATAGACTGAAAAATTACTTTACAAAATCATAAATGGCCAAAATTTTGTCATTCTCTACCATCTCAAACAGAAGTTAGTACCAATCCAAAAGAATCACTGGCTGCTGGCCAAAAGTCGCTACCTCTTCCCTTCCTGGCCTTCAGCAGAAGTTTACTGTCCAGTTTAATTGCCAGATATAAACCTTGCATTACTAGTGTTCTTTAAACTCCCTGGTTACTCACACTAGAATTTTCAGCTATTTATTGATACCAAGTTGGCTTTTGTGTTTTGCTGTTTCATTTGTTGTTTTGTGGTGTGATGTGTTGTGTCTTGTGTGTCTTCCCTCTCCCATTTTTCACAAACTTCTACCATGGAACTATCACAGAGATACACCAGACAATACTGATTAGGAGATGTGGGGGGTAGTGAGGGGCATGATATGGTATAAGGCACACTCTTGGGAGAAATGCATTTGCTTTCTATCCCCTCTCTTGTGAAAATAAATTTTATAAACTTGGAATCATTCTACTGGATTCTGACCAAGAAGGAACTGTAGTTTGTTTACTAAACCAGGTTTATCATGCTCCCATGTAAATTGTCACCATCTTCTTTCATGCATGCCAGGAAACCCAGCCATGAGAATTGAAGCCATATTCTGACTCATCCAATTCCCTGAAGGGTTGGTGTCTCAAGGAGTCAGTCTGTATGCACAAGTACAGACCCACAAGCGTGGCAAGTCATTCAAGCTAATGGGTGTTTATATTTTCATAGTCTTCACACATTCAGAGCCTTTATGCCCAGCTACATCTGTTACTCTTTTCACATCCCTAGTAATGCTCTGTTCCAAGAGCCTTTGCAGACCAACTGACCATATACAGACACGTGTCCAAGTTCATTTATGAAATTCCACATTTCATAAAAGCAGCTACATTTCATGTTGCAGCTTGGATACCACATTCTCACTGAAACAGATTTCTGCTATGGAAAGAAAGATCACTGTCACAAGAAAAATTTTTGTTCAGAGAACTACTGTGGAAGAACAAAGTTTGGACTTTAAATCATGCAATTTCAAGCACAATTTCTGATTTTAGTGCAACAACACAACAGAATGGAAAACCGGAGTTTTAAATGTTCTCTATCCCATGCCTCTCAGATGCAAAAAAGACATGCTCTTGTTCAACAGCCTTTACATTACACTAAGACAGAGTTAACTGCCCTTCTACAAAACAGGCAAAAGTTTAAGCAGATTTTTTTCATTTGTAGTGCTTTGAGTCTATTCTTGCTTAGGGGGATAAAAAAGAAAAAATAAATATTAAAAACCAGACACAACAGAAAGAGGGGAGAAAAAAAGGTCATTTCCATTTCTGTTTTTCACTATAAAATTTCAAACATTCATTTAAAGATATTTGAAATTTAAAATGAGTAAGCTGTGGAATAATATTACTGCTTTCCTTAGGGAAGTTTTTGGCTCTTCTATGTTATAACATAAGCATCTTGCATAGCATTCCCATATTCCTGGCCATTCAGAGTTGACTCATATTCTGAAAACAAGATTCAGTGCTTTTTCTTTTATTTTTCCCACAACTCTGCTTCACAAATCTCTACCGGTTGCCTTAAAATCATCAACACTAGTCAAAAAAGAATAATACAGAATGTCAGAGATGAGAGAGGAAGTTGATACAGAACTCTCTGCATTTGTACTCTTCTGCCTGTAGTGCACACTGCATTAAGTTTTCATCTATATGAATACAGCATTGAAGCACTTTTCTCTATGAAAATGTGACAAAAAATAAAAGAACTGATCAATGCATATGAAATATTTTGAATTATTACTATCTTAAATTGTTATTTCTCTGTAGAAAAAAAACTAACTCTCTAGCTGTTAACACAAAACAAAAGCAAACAAAATAACCTGTATACCTTTAATGCATAATACCTATGCTGTTACTATAGGTAACACTGATAGTCCAAGCAAAATTGTTTTTTAAAATTTCCAGTGCAGATAACTTTATTCAACACCTGCTATTATAATTGCATCATCATAATTTATTGAAATCCAGGAACTACCACCCCCTAAAAGCAGATTATTTTCCAAGTGCAGCAATGTTTTTATCATCTTGGAATTAGCGGAGATGCACATATTGAGAAAAGTCTGATACTAATTTGAAACAAGTTAAAATATGCACAGCTCAAAGCAACTCTGGGTGTTAAAGATATTTGACTTTCTGATTGCTCAGAATAAAAGTTTTTAGAAAAAAACATGTTTTTTCCATTTCTCAAATGAAACATGAACACTTCTGGGTTCGTTTTGCTAGGTAGCATCACTGACAAAAAAGAAACCTCTCCTAATTAATATAAGGAATATATCTGGATATTATATTTCTCCAGAATGCCAATTAATTGTACCATAAAGTAATGCCAACAGCAACGTTTTCTGATTTTAAAACATTTTAACTGCAAGAGCATGCTGATTCTATAACATTGCAAATTACCTCTCCTCACAGTTTCAGGTGCATAAAAGATTTAGAAAATCAATTTTAAAAACCCAAAAACCTCAACGCTAATATGTCTATGCCCAATCTGAAATTAATCACTTCTGCTTGTCACAAGAAGCTAATCTGGTAGCATGGTCACTAAAACATAAAAACTTCAGAAACTCAACTACATGACCTAACACTACACCTCCAGCAAGAAAATGAACACAACAAATAGGTGGAAGATCAGGGCAAAACACATGGAGGGTAGGAACAAAGCCTGTATTCAAGAACAACTTAAAACCAAGAAAAGGAACACATTCAAAGTAGCAATTAAATCCATAGTCAACAGAAGCACTCTTAAAAACCTCACTCACTACTTAACCAAATTACACTATATGTTTCCCCACATTCTCATCCTTGAAGAGAAACACTAAACTCAAAATTTGTGTTTATTTTAATGCAGACTAGAAAAGTAATCTCTAAAACCAAATCTAATCAAGTAAATTCTTCAGATGCCCATTGCAGCAAAACCAAATGGCCAGCAGGCCCTATGAAAGCATTCCAAAAAGCAATGAGTTTTTACACAATGAAAACTAAAAAGAAATACACAAGAACTCACTAAGTCAACATAAGTTGATGCAAAAGCAAAGAAAAAGCAAGCCCCTAAGCAACAAGGCTACAAGTACACAAACATATATTAAACAAGCAGTAGAGCCCTCTTCTTTCTATTTCTTACCTTTCTTCACCATTTTGGGTGTAGTCCAAATTCTCATGAGCATTTTGCTCTGGTTTCTTCTCCAAGCCACAAAGGCACTCCTGCTACCTTTAGAACACTTTTTAGTTTCTGATCTATTTTTTTAGAGGAAAAAAAAAATCTCATTGTTAAGAGATTAATTAATAAATTAGTAACTCAAAACCTTGAATTTATAATCCCTACAAAAAAATCTGTCCTTTCACAGCCCTAGGTCTTTCTCAAATGTTTTATGGTTGCTCTAACAGTGCTAAGAATTACCTAACTCCTGACAGCTGAAAGTCATCAGAAGTTATCAGGACAGCTGGTTAGCAGGTGCTAACAATTCAGAGATCAATGTTTCAATCTTTTAAGACCCAGGGAGGTGCTTCATAACACCACCAATCTAGCAGATAAATGTCTTGAAAGTATATTTGTTTAATTTAGACAAGGATCCAGAAAGAGATGTATACTGACTTTTCTTGAGTGTTTTAGGACACTTCTTTAAAAATTGAATTTATTCATAGTTACACCAGTTCTCTTTTATTCTTTTGTAGATACATCAAAGGGAATTGAGATCTTGAACTGAAATTCAGTAAAACAGGGTAGGCAGTATGAACTTTATCCCTATGAATTAGATTGCTAAACTGCTGCAGGTGCTACTCTCCAAGAGTTTCAGACTTACAGCAAGGAAATCAGATGTGTTATCTATTTAGGGTTTCTGGAATCCAGTTTCCATGATGGTATTTGAAAACCAGAGTACTAAAAGTGGCACTGATCATTATTGCCCTCAATTACAGTATTCTGAGATTCCCAGGTAGCTCAGTGGGTGGGGTTTAAAGACCTTTTTTCTCTACTGACAATGTCACAGGTGTACCCTGTAAACAGTAGGCTGTTGCTAAAAACACCATTATCAGTAGGACTTTATGTAGTATGATAAGCTATGATATTCATATATTTTTATATGCATATAGCCATTAAATCACAAAGATGACATAACACAAATGCATTTAGGATATTAATGAGTTACAGCTTCATTGTTCCAACAAAAATCAGTATATCCAAGCATCTGAAAAGAAGGCTTTGAAAAGAAAAGTGAGCAAAAACCACAATTTTTTTCTAGAAAGTAAGAATTAATTTTAACCTGCAAGTTCATTCTAACCAAGATTGGTGACTTTTAGCAAGTCACCTAAGCAGGCTCAGCAAGCCAATATAGCTTGTGGACTAATCAAAGAATCAGGTCATGAATGTAGTCAAGGTTTACCTGTAAAAGTGTGATATGATAGCAGAGCAGCCAACTATTTTAGTCATGGACAGATGACAAATGATAGCATAGGAAATTGTCAAACCTGATAGTTTAATGGGATAAAAAGCATGGTTGATGCCAACTGCATACCTGAAGAGATGCTTACCTGACAGTCATGGTGCCGTTCACTGCTGCATGTAGGAAAAGCAGGATGCATCAGAAGAATTACCCTCTTTTTCCCTGGAAGAATTCCCAGAATAATCTTTCTTTTTGATGGGCAAACTTTTTGCTTATGGGAGAATTATATAAAACAGAAGAAAGTTGTCCTTGTGTTTCTATCAGCCTATTGTTATTGGATTATCACGGATTTTAATTACTTTCAGGTTTGTAAAGATAGATGAGAAAATGCATGTGTGCAATGGTTTTTTGGAGGAATTATTTATTTTTTTGAGCTGTTCATGTAGGGTAGCTTTTCATGTGCAGCAGTAACACTCATGTGCTTTGAGATATTTTCTTTTAAATTATTAAAAAAGTAAAAATGGACTCATATCACCTGGTGTGCATCTGCAAAGTTTAAGAGAGTAACTCCATGAGACACTGAAAAATAGCCAGGAAGTACACCAGGGTCTGACCCCCATTAACACAAAAAGAAGGTGCTATTTCTATGGCAACTGGCTTTGGTTACGAGTGGAGGTGGTTGACATTATTCTTCTCTGCAGTACCCCTACAGGCCACATAAGAACTGAGGAAAATACATCTTTTCTGGAGGTACAGATTTGTGTTTCAAACCCCACAGAGCAATTTCATCCATCATGCAGCATTGTTATCCCCAGCTGGAAACCCAGGACATACACATTGCTCACTCACAAGGGTGGCAGGATGCCCCCCACTTGGAGGACTTACATTCATTTTCAGTGACTGTGAACTCCAGAAAATCTCTGTGGTTATTGCACATCAGAGGGTAGGCACGAGACCCTAAGCTACAATTATTTTCTTCCTGTTTTGTCCTTTCAAAACTTCATTTCAGTATGGAATAGGCCTTCTCTTTTTATTTTCCCCTGCACTTCATGAGAGGAACTCAGTACCCCTGAAATAGTTGGTAAACACTGTCCTGCAGCAAAGGCACATGCACAGGCACACATTTAACAATTCTCCCTTTCTTGGACAGAGTTAAATGCCCTATGAGGTATATTGGCTTTATCATTGTGAAAATGGGTTTACTGGTGTCTTAGCCAAAACAGTAAGAATGCGTTACGTTATTATGGAAGGCACTACCATGTAATTTATGAACTTCTCCTTCTTAAATGCATTCATGTCCCAGAGACCGACTTTCAGAAATTACATACATTTTCACAGAGAACAGAGGATCCCATAATAATGTTATATTTTTGAACACAGCTTTGGTATTGAGTAAAGCTGATTTTAAGTATGAATGTTGGTTTACCACTGAATAACTTCAGATTCCCTATATTAAACATACATACATTTCCTCAAAGTAGCTTAATTTCTCATTACAAAATGAGTTCTGCATGATGCAGGCTAAAGATTGGAAAAAGAGTGTTTTGAGTTTTCATTAATGACATAACATTTCACTTAAATACTCTGTTTTTCAGGAAGACGTGTATAACATGTCTTTCTGACATGCATAACAAAAATAAATTTTCAAGGAGAAAAAAATATTAAACTTAACAAAAACAGGTACTGAGAAATAAAATTCAAAATTTTCTCTGTGAGAAATATACTTTATTTTGCTGTAGTTTTTTTCTTTAACATTTCTGCTAGCATTGAAGTATTTCCAATGCATAAGGAATCTAATTGGATTCTAAACCTAATTCCTTTATTCTTCGGTTGGTCCAGGATGCTAGACAGCTAAATTTAAAGTAATCTGCAGGGTTTTCTCCATTGTTTTTCATTTGGCAATTCTTCTTTTATAAGGGTCATAAAGGCAACAGTCTGTAAAATCTGTTTCAGGTTTTCTCACTCAGTTGTACTAATCTTGGTATCTTATTCTTTCTATCAGAGGCTTGTGTCTTTCTTTTTTCAATTAGAATTCTCTGAATGATTCTTCATGATGTGGAAAGTCTTCATCTCTTCAAGGAATCTGATTCAGTTAACCTAAAGTGACCTCAATTTTGAACACAATAGAAATAATTTGTTTTCTTTACCTCTACTTTTTAACACAGTCATGCTTAGATGATCTTTTCTGGTAACCTCAGTAAGAACTTAAAAAGAGGATTTAGGTAAAACATTATGGGAAGAGAAAAGCTAATTGAAATTTCAATAAAAAATTAATTGCCACATCCCACTACAATAAAGAGGTCAAATCATCCTCTTACACTCATGGTGCACATTGTCAGAAATACCTTGATGCAGAAAAAAGACCAGTAATGGTACCATTGATCTTGCATTCATTTGCAGTTGGGAGAAGGGCAAAACAAAGCATTTATTAACCCTGTTCTCATCCCAGCACTGTGAAGGTACTCAGAGGTATATGAAATGTCCAGTTGTAAGCTATCAGATGTACACTGTTCTGTACACATTTTTAAAGTCATATAAAATGTAATTTTTAGATCCATCACATTATGAATTTCTATCAAATAAGTTAAGAGTGGTCTGGGAAACTCCCTGGAAGTTTTTCCTGTATTTCCATTCCTTTTAGACACGGTATGATGGGTCTTTTCTTCCTGGCTGTAGTTTCTCCTGATAAAATATATGTTTGTTCATTGCAGAGGACACTTTTGGGAATATCTCCACAGTGCTTGCTGTTTTTCCTGACCTAAACTAATCCCACTCCCATGGCAATGTCATATCCTTGACATTGCTGTTGGATGTTGCTGACAGGATTTCTGATGGATCTTGATATATTTTTCATATAGCAAATACAGAAGTCTGATCTCTCTGTAATACTAATGGTCTACTACTACAACCCGAATGTAGAACATCTGTGACTCATTTCTCATAACTCAACCAGTTACCTTTTTATTTTCTGCTAATAGAGTTCTATCTTTCATGCTTGATTAATCTGCATACAATAAATGAACAGCTGTGCAATCAGTAATTTTTACCAAAGAATAAACTTTCTTGAATCTTAACTATATCAAATTTGCTGATGACAGATACAGTTTTTGTGAAATAAGTTTTCTTTAAGATCCTTTCTATCCAAATGTTAATGTATAGATAGAACTAAATTGTTTGAAGTATATTAATTCATTTTCCCAAAATGTTATAACAATCTTCACATATAGACTTGCATTTCACCCGAATGATCTCTGTCCATTGCAAATATAAACTTCACTTTGTTGTTAAATGGAAAAAGAAAAAAACTTTCTAAAGCTATACTCAAATTCTTATACTATATCTATAGACATGCTCCAATATATTAAAAAACCCTAAAGACACTGAATTCAAAAACATACCAACTTTATTCTATACCATTACTTTATTTTTTCACATGACTTCATGCTGCATTTATGTAAGAAACATTTTGAATTAGTTTGTTAAATGTTTGGGTTTAAAACAGCCATTTCCTTTTTCTTTTTCATTTAATGTAAATTAGTATGTAATGTTCCTCCAGAAATTTTTGTTCTGCAATGTTAGAAAGCATTAAAAATTGCAGTATCTGTAATTGTGTATTGCAGGGAATGTTTGAAAAGCACTGCCTAGTCACAAGCATCATGAATGCATCATTGAGTTCCATGTCCTTGCACTAATGATTTCAATTTCTTTTTAGTACCTTACAGAACTGGCAAATATGCATGTTATGCACAAAGAAACTAGATCTGAACCATCAAGGTAACAGAAACTTATTCTGGATCTGATTGATGCTGAAAAATTACAATAAGACTATATGTTTTAGTGTCTTAGAAATTTTGCCTAAGTACTTTTAGAAGCTGGACTGCATCTAGACTGTGGCATAAAGATGGTCTAGAAACATCCTCTTGAAAAGTATGGTACAACTTTTGGAAGCATGGGTTTTTTTTAAGCTAACTGATTACTTTCAAACTCTATTATTTGTACAGTCACTATTCATGTGATATACAGAAAATCACACATAGTTCTTAAATCAAACAGAAAAGACCACAGGTTAGAGTTTCATGGCTTAACAACAAAGGACCCCTCCCTCTCAGGAGTCAAGAAGAGCTAATTAAGAAAATCATTTTCTTTATTCTTTTTTAAGGAAGTCTAATGTGTTTTGAAAAGGGTTGTGCTGAATAGCATTGAACTTTGAGTGAAATGGTACTGAAATTATCATATCATTTCCAGCTTGGCATTCAAGACCAGCAGCTAATTGCCTGGTATGGCAGCACCCCATGGGGAGGGCAGTCCTGTGCTTTGTGGGTAAGAACTTCTCCAGAGCTAAAGAACAGGGGCAGAAGGCCAACCATTGGAATTAGCACATGTTTATCTCAATAACAAAGGGAATAGGGAAAAAAAAGATGATTTTGCTGTAATAACTGGAAACACATTTTGCTGCTCTTTTTTTCTTCCATTGCCTTCCCTCACTTGAACAAAACCTGAAGACAGACTTTTTCACCTCAGTCTGCATTGAAAAACAGGACGAAGCACTGAAAAGACAATGACTCTTGCTGCATTACCTCACATTGAGGAAAAAAAAGTGTTTAGTACTCAAAAAACCAACACCAAACAAACAAACAGATAAAAACAACAAACAAAAAACCCAAAACAAAACAAAAAACCAAAACAAACTAAATGAAACTCAGCAAATTTTCTTCCCAATTTGATAAAAGTAGCTAATCCTCAGTTACTTCAAATTTTAAGCCACAACATCTTCCATAGGTAATAAGTCCATTTTAAGGAAAGAAATGGGGAATTATGCTTAAACTTTAATTACACTTCTACAGTAGAAAAATCTGCCTATTGAATACAGAGCATGTAAATATCTTTACCTATGTAGAAAAAAGTATTTAATAGATCTTTAATAAATTTCTAGATAGTGAATGTATGAATACTAGGTCATTGCTGACTTCACTGGGAGCAGCACTGGAACAAGGCAGAAAATCATATAAAATTTCAGATTCAGAGAATCAGAGCAGCAATGTTGAGGAAGACAAAGAAGGTGAAGAAACTGGAAGGGATATTTTAGAAGAATTTCTTTAAGTCTTTTAATAACATAAATCTCTTTATGGTCACAGGATGACATAAATTAAGAATGGCTTATAGTCAGTCTTATACTAGGCTCTTTTAAACAAAGCAAAATTGTGTCCTAACCATTATATCTTCTAAGGCTACAGAGAAAAAATAAATCTGTGTTATGATTTATTATGTAGCCAAAGATGGCCAGTGACTTTCCAGGTGTAAGCATTATTGCAAGGAATATTATTCACCATGCAAGATACAGTGAGCTAATTCGCTTTTCTATTGACCAATTAAACAAAGCCAAAGAAGTTTTAAACAATTGTTTTATTTATACATTCTTCAGAAGTGTCCTGGCTATCAATACTTACCCTTTAATAATATACGTACAAAGTCAAATTATAAGTAAGAAGACTAAGTGAGAACATGAAATATATTTCCAGTCCCTTTCTATTAAAAAACTAAACATTTTTGCTAGCATCTCTGCCTGTTCAATGGAACAGGATCATAGCACACTATCAATTGCAATCAATGATATTTGCTGACATGAACATTTAAATTATGCAGAAATATAGTCAATTCTGGAGGATCTTTATACTTGTATTCTCAACTCATAATTATTTCAACAGTTCTGTATGTCATAATTTGATCAATTGAAGGGCACAGGGAGCCCTCATGTATACATTACAATGATACAGTATCTGTAATAAAAATGCAGCACGCAGCAATCTTCCTCACTGCTGCTTGCAATATTGTTTAGCCTTTGATATTAGAACTGACATTATCTACCTGGTCCTGCTATCATTCCCATTCAAGGACTAAGTGAACATAATGATCAAGAAATAAGTTATGACCTGTCTAGAAGCACCAATGGTCTCAAAAAAGCTGTGCTTGGATGAAATAATTTCCTCAATAGCACAGCACCTGGATTTCCACTAAGGGATCCCAAAATCAGCAATGCTTTTCACAGACAAAGGGTCTTTCCATCTTGACTGTTCAGCTTGAAGCTTCCTGTGTAGCACAACTGAACCTTGACTATGCATTTTGCAGGTTCTTCTGTAGGAAAGAAAAAACTGTTATTGCTCTTGCAGTACTGGCTGTATGTTTATCATCAAAAGGGATGGAGGAGAGGTAACCTGCCCCTCAAATCACATTTCACTGGAGATGTGCAGGGCTTTGGAGCATAAACATGAGTTTGCCAGTCTGAATCTGAGTTGGCAGCAGCACAGAAAGTGACAGAAAGCAGTCTGACAGCGAAAGGTGAAGTGGGATGTGAAGCTCTAGAAGATGTCAGTTCAGGGGTGGTTTTAGTGACACCATCTGTGAATGGGAGCAGATGAGGTGGCCTGAGGACAATATGTAACACATAGAGGAGCAAGAATGAATCTCAGAGCTCTAATGGAAGCTGAAAGTAGACAGAAGCTGAAAAGAAATGCTGCTTGGATAATAATAGAAAGGAAGCAATCAGGATACACAATACTAGTCCAGATAAAAGAGCAGGGACTTGTGGATTATAGTACTTGAGAGAAAGATTAAGGTCATGATACCTGAGAAATTTTCCCAACTTTGTACTGCTGTCTTCATCTAAATGGATATGATTTCTTAGGGGAAAACAATGAAGTATTTTTAAAAGAAAATTGAAAAATCATAATTGAATATAGCTTTGCAATGAAAAAAGCCAAACTGTCCATCTATGCACAGCCCTTTACCTCCTCAGTGAAGATTAACTTGATATGGGCCTTTGTACATCAGACATGTGAACTCCACAGTCTCTGACAAGAGCTAGGATTCTGCACTGCCCTTCCCGGTCAGTGCTGCAGCACTACATGGGAGCTCTCCCAAAAGACCTAGGATGTGGATTTGGATCCATTTCTGGAAAAGGAGGTATTAAATTTGTCACACTCATATTCTAGGCAAATGTGCTAACTACCAAATTATTGTGGGAGACTGCGACCAGCTTTGTGAAGGGATGAAGTCAGCCAAGAAGGAAATCCAACTCCTGAATCATAATAGCCTTGTATAAGGTACACAGGCTTTGAGGAAGAAAAGAAGGAAAGATATGTCCACATTTTCTGTGCTTTTTATCTCCCTCTAAATGTGGAAGAAAATTAAATGATGCAGTCCTGTACACTAATGTACAAAGACCTTTTCAGTCTAGAAAGACGTACAAGCATTGACAAGACATACAAGATTTTCGTTGTTGGATTTTAAATTGCAATGTAATATCAACTTAAGAACCCAATTAAACAAAACCAAAGAAGTTTGGCATTATTTTTTAAACTAATTCTTCAGAGTGTTAACAAATACTGTTTCATCTAGGAGGTCTTCCTGTCCCCTTTTAGCTAAAAATGTAGGATCAAAACTCAAAAATGTTTATGTGTATGTAAATGAAACACATTTCACTATCCCTTTTTTGTTACTGACATTGTTCCATTAGAAACACTGCGGAAAATTAACAGTTTTGGGTGGGTTGTCTCAGAATTATTAACAAGGAAAAGAGAATGAAACCACGCACTGAAAGGTAAATTAAACCATCCACTAAGCATTGTGAGGCAGGGTTATATTGCTGGTTTTCCCCTGAGAAAAATATTACTTCACCCTTGTCATAGAGCTTTTACCTCTGTTCTTTCAGTTCACTGACATCTTAGTATGGAAGACCTAGAGCAGAAGCTAAAAATAAAACGTACTGTTATTTATTTGAATCAGCTGAACCTTTGTCCTATGAACCAATGTGGGGGGAGAGGATGGGGAATGTATATTGCATTCAGATGACATCTGATGGAAAGCAATGTTAAATTTAAAACCTCTTATATTTACCAGTAGCAAAATACAGTATGTACATCACCAAACTATTACTGGCTGGGACAGTGATAGAAAAATATCATGGCTACTATTTTTAGCTAAAAATATGCTAACAAACATCAGTCTTGCTGAAAGGATAAAATAAATAAACCAAAGCACTGTATATAAGTATCTAGTAATGACTAAGTCTTAACAGGCTTTGTTAAGCATTGAGATGCTCATAAAAAATTTTGCAAATCACTTTGGTGTAGGTACCCTTACCAAACTATAATCCTTTAAAAACAGAATTTTTCAACTTTTCTTGGACATCGGTATGACAGAACACAGCAAACCCTCTGTTGTGGGTGCAGCATTTTTCATGCCCGCTCTCCAAAGGCTTTGGAGCACAGAGCACAACCTGGCCTGCTCTGCCCTCAGCACACCCCAAGCACAGGCGGAGGAAGAAGAAGCAGGGGCTGTTTTGCAGCCATGCCCAAGAGAGACTGACTGGAAAGGTGCCCTCCCTCTGGTCTCACTTCATTGCTTTCCCACTGGGTCTGAGGCAGGGGCTGCAATTCCTCAGTGGTGGGGACTAGAGCACACATGGGATCCTGGCACTGCCTGGCAGTGCTCCGGACACCGGCATGTCTTGGCCACAGAGTCCTGGCCACTGTGCTGCTGCTGCTTCATTTGCCCTTAGGCACACCCAAAGCTCCCTGTGAAGCCCGGACGGTCTCTGGTTCTGCCTTCTGTGGTATTTGCAGGGGTCCCCAGGACAAGGTGAGAGATGAGTGAATCTGACTCCACGATCTTAGAAGGTTAATTTATTATGATATGATATGATATGATGATATGATATTATAGAAGGCTATACTAAAACTATACTAAAGAATAGAGAAAGGATACAGACAGAAGGCTTAACAAGGATGAAAATGAAAAACTCGTGACTGACTCCTCAGAGTCCAACACAGCTGATGGTGATTGGCCATTGAGTAAAAACAAAAAAACAGCCAAACATGCACCTGTTGGTAAACAATCTCCAGCCACATTCCAAAGCAGCAAAGCAGGGAGAAGCCAATGAGATAATATTGTTTTTTCTCTGAGGCTTCTCATCTTCCCAGGAGAAGAAATCCTGGTGAAGGGATTTTTCAGAAAATATGACAGTGACAGCCCTCCTGTTGCTCCTTGCCGGCCCAGCCCAGGTGGGGATGGCTGCAGGTACCTTCAGTGCTCTGCAGAGGTGGCCACGGGCAGGGTCCTGCTCCTGTGTCCCATCTGTGGCTGCATTTGGCCAAGAGCGAGCGCAGCCGGAGCTGAGGGACTGCGGGAGAGGCCAGAGAGCACAGCCCAGCCCTGCACTGCCCCAGCAGGGACAGCCCCGGGATGCCCTAGGGCATGGAGCACCACCAAATCCATGTTGCTATTAAATTATGTTGGGATTTTATAATAGATATATTCTCTCTGTTGCTCTTAATATCTTTAGCTTTATAGAAGATCCTTTGGCTTTATAGAAGGTCCTATGTTTTAGACATAACCCCAGTATTTTATACTGGTCTGCACAGACAAGATCACAGAAGATGTTTTGGTATTCCTCCTTTACAGTCTTTCTAACAATCAAGTTATTCATCCTGCAGTAGATTACAACTATCTCGCAGTTATTTTGCTTTCTTCCCCTTTTTTTCTTTTGGTTTTCTTTTTTTGTTTGTTTGTTTTTTATTTCCTTTGGGTTTTTTTCTTATCTTTGTGAGGCTAAGGAAAGAAGAAAAAGAGTAAAAAATGCTAAAGTAGTATTTGAATATGTCACAAAGAGTAAAGCAAGACATCAGCTGCGCTGGGGCAACTATGGAAGAGCACTCACATGCAGTCGTAATACAGATTTGGGACAGAGTTCAAATACAAGCCAAGCTCCACTCAAACCCATGTGGTACTGCCAGAAGAAACAACACTAGACAAAAAAGAAAAAAAAAGATGAGCTGGAGCATAAACCATCACACAAACAGAATTAATGATCCAGATTTGGATGGAAGCACTCCAAGTTCCATTTTCATTAAGACTCAAAGTAAAGTGATAGAAAAGACACATCACAGGAAATTTAATAATACATTTTGTATAACAATATATTACTCATCGTTACCTAAGGATTTAGAATGTGCCTACTGGGAAATGTCCCTTATTGCCACATATATAAGTTTGAAGATAGTAAAAATAACCTTATTTTCCAGACCTGGGGTTCCAGATTTTAAGAGATTTATTAAATTTTGGTCCAGACAAGAAGACCTTAAGAAACACTTTTTTTCCACAAAATCAGTGAGTCAGTGAGGTTGGAAAAGGTTTCTGAGATCATCAAGTCCAAACTACAACCATACAGCACCATGTCATGTTATAGCATGACACTGAGTGCCACATCCAGTACTTCTTTAAACACCTCCTGGATTCCACTACCTCCCTGGGCAGTGCATTCCAACACCTAATCACACTTTCTGTGACATTTCTTCCTAATGTCCAAATTAAAACTACTTTGGCTCACCCTGTCAGTGGTTGTCTGGGAGAAGAGACTGACGCCCACCTGGCTACTCCCTCCTTTCAGGCAGCTGTAGGGAGTGACCAGGTGTCCCCTGAGCCTCTTCTTCTCCAGGCTAAACAACCCCAGCTCCCTCAGCTGCTCCTTATAGGACTTGTGCTCCCTACCCTTCACAAGCTTAGTTGCTTTTCTCTTAGTTGCTTTTCTTAGTTGCTGGACATGCTTCAGCACCTCAATGTCCTTCCTGAAGTGAGGAGCCCAGAAGTGGACACAGTACTCCAGGTGTGGCCTCAGTAGTGCTGAGAATCAGGGAAGAATCCCTGCCCTGCTCCTGCTGGCTGCACTATTCCTGACACAGGCCAGGATATCATCTGAAGACTGAAAAGGCCCCACGTAGGAAGCACGTTTTCGGGTACGAGGGGACAATCTAAGAACTTCTGTGTACAACTGTAAAGTCCCAGTGATGAGTCCAAAAGACAGTTTTGACTAAACTTGTTTTCCTCATTTGGTAACTGCACAAAAAGAATGAAGGCCGCTTCTGGTTTGACACTGACTGGAATGTTTCCAGTTATGTCTGGGGAGGAAAAGTTCCACTTAGTATCTTTTTCTCCTCTTCTGCCATCCTCAACATTATCTCTTTAAACTTCTTGCCACTAAATGCATGTGGCCTAAAAATGCTTTGAACTCTGTGGTTCCTTGAAGAAAAAAAACACCAAACAGTGTGAGGGAAAAAGAAATACCGTTCAATCAGCATATAACAAATCATCTTTAAATTTCCACCTCAGCCTCCAATAAAACAAAGATCTATCTTTGTTTCTTGTCCTGTTGGCTTCCATCACATTGTGTTTCATGCCTCATATCCTGCCTTTGTTCTGTGCCTCTCACCAGTTCTTTGGGCAGCCGAAGCTCTGGCTTCCCATTGAACAACTCTTAGACTTCTTTCTTGAAAAAAATTTTGCTCCAAATAGCTACTCTCCTGGAAAGTAATACATTTTCTCACTGAATTGCTACTGTTTTTAGCTCATTAACACAGAAAGTCACAGACATTTCCTACACCTTTCTAGGCAATTTTGTCTGTCCATTTTTCCACGAGCTTCCCAGAGTAAATGAATCTATTTGTGTTTTGTTTATTACTAATCTGTTTATATTTAAACTATGAATTATCTTAAAGTTTTTTATTCCTCTGTAAGGAAATGTCTCTAGGTAGGGTATTTGCCAGAGAAAAAGAAAATGCATTTAAAAAATGGTTTATTAGCAGACAAAACTGAAATTTTTACATTTAGAGCTTGTCCTTGCTTTGCTCTATGCAAGCAGAAACAGTAGCCACCAAACAGCACAACAGTACTCATTGTAAAGCACTGTGTTTTAGACTGACCAAAGAAATTTTTTCACTCAGTGTTTAGATATTTCAAGCAGAAGGAATCAGTATAATTAGCACTAACTTTTCAGAAAAAAAAACCAAAAAGTAAATAATAGCATTTATACAAAATTTCTAACCTGAATAAAAATGTTAAACATTTTAAAAATGTATTGCAAGTTGTCAAAACAGTTCAAACACTTTGAAAAAAAACATTTTAAAGCTTTATCTTCAGGGTAGAATCTAAGGTAATGTCTATCTTGTCTTTTCCCTTTGCAAATGGATTTATCTTCCCTTATAAAGCTACCCATGACTTGCAGGACAAAGCATAAGAACAAGGACTACCCATCACTTTTGCAGGACAAAGGATAAGAAAACATAAAATCTTTTCTAAAAATAACACTGAAAATCCCAAACGGTATTAGGATAACATAAAAAGCAACTCTTTAATGAAAGTTTTCAGGCCCACAAACATGGCTATATGCACCCAAGATAAAGGATTTCTACAAGTTTTATAAGGCTAGTTAACGAATGTATCTGGCAGATACATCCAATAGGAGATCAGTTGCTCCAGTAACTCACCCTCAGGTCAGTCCCTCAGAGTTAGGTCAGGGTTTTCTTTGCCCCATTTCTAATTATGTCTCTTAAGTTCTGGTGCAAAACAAAATTTCCTTGTCAAAAATTACTTTCTTAGGCATAAGACTAAACAGAATTTAAAAATTATGTTAGTAAGGGCTAGCTTATTTGAGAAAGGGCAGGAAAAAGACTAGAAACCATACAACTATATATTAAAAATCTACAAGGCTACAAATATATGAAATATATATAACAAGCTGCAAAATCTTTAAGCATCTATGGTAGTAGGAAGCAGACATGATTTACCACTGCATAGGTATGTTGATTACCCTGCCTTCTTAGTCTGATTTTGCTACCCTTTATGGTCAGCTACTGATACCCTGATATGCTCCTGCTTTCATAAACACCCCTTAGGGCACCTGTTAGGCTTAGTATGGCCAGACTCTTATGGCTGTAACAGCTGTTCATCCATTTTCTATTCCTATTCTATCAGGGAGAGAGAGAACATTGGGTTTTCTGTGGTCCAGTTGCAAATAATTACTTCAGTTTAACTAGATCAGAGTTAGAAAATGATCCCTTCTTTAAGTGGTTAACTTTCAAAAGAGAACTCAAATCTTAAGACAGTCACAAACAATGGTGCCTCTTTACTCTCTTAACATTTTCATTAATGTATTTTCATACTTTGCTTTTAAATTGTTCTTAATACTTTCCACGTTACACTCCCTTCCATTCTATTTTAAATCCATTCAAAGCTTTTTGTATACATTTCTGAAGAAACTCTGATGTGAGATTTGATGCCATCTATTTGCTGTAATGAGAAATATATTAAATAAAAAAATATGAGTAGACAAAGGACAGGAAAAAACCAAACTGTTAATGTAAAGGGTTTCCAGGAATGTGTGGGAAATGGCAGTGCCTTAATTTCTAACATTTGTGTCTGTTTCAAGTCTGTCCTTTCTCAGGGACTTTGTATATGTATATATATATATATATGTGTGTGTATATATATGTAAATGGTAAAGAAATTTTATTTCTGCTTCAAAACATTGTAAGCTAGGAAGAAACATTCAAATATTTTCTGACTTACTAGCTACAGTTTCCATCTCTGCTATTGCTTGTTACTCAGTCCACATTTTCAGTAGGCTTCATTATGCATTGATCAATGCACTGAGTTGTGCCATGGGTCACACACAATTTTGTATTTAAATTACAAAACACAAAGAAATATGCCTGCTAGCTGAATAACTAGAATTCATAGAACATTTTTGATCCATAAATTTTCACATATTTCACATTGATGACTGACACTCTACAACAACAATTCAAACAAGAAAACAGCATGACAGAGAATGACAGATTTATTTTGACATAATTTATCTTGCCTAATGTTGAAATTCTCCATATAAGCAAATTCTGAGCAAACAGAATCCTAAATGCTGACAGTAAATTTATATTGTTCATTTCAAATACCTATTTTGATGGTTGTTTTCATCTTTCTGGACATTTAATATCTTCTAAATATACTCTACAAAGTTAAAGTAATTAAAACATTTCTAAAATATCAAGCATTTAAATACAACCTAAGTACAAATACCAAATAAATCCATCAAACAAGGCAGCAACCAGAGAAGTCACAGCTTCTCTGGAGCCAAACCTGTTTCTTCTTTCTAAATGATAAGGGTTTTAACATCCCTTAGAATCTAAACTAGCACTTTCCTTGTACAAATCCTATGATCTTATTCAATACTACTACAACTGTGACAGAAACCATGATTGAACCAACAGAGAATGTATTCAATTTGGTGTTCTGAGAAAATGCTTATATATGCAGACATTATAGCAGAGTGTCAATAAGGAAGATACTAATGAATGGATATATAGTTTCTCAACTTTTCTTTCTTTTGTCAAACTGTTTTTTTTCCTCATAAGCACACAACTGTGAATTAAATGTGGCATCTAAAGGCACAAGAGCTTTCATTCCTCTTTTCTGGCAAAACCCCAGATTTTGTCCTATAAGTGAAAGATCCCTTTAGCTACTGTAGTTTTGGTACCCATTCCTGTGCATTTGAATGGCCTGCATCTTTGTCTGGAAAAATATAGCTTCTGAATCTCAGGCAAAAATTATTTTATTTCTGGGCAACAGTGAAACTATAAAGACAGCAGTGTCACTAATTATGAACAGTACCCTTTTATATCAGGATAAAGTGCAGTAGAAAAGTTGAGCCAGTTGATAAATATCAGACATAAAATGCACTATAGAATGCCACCTAATTCTTGTTAAGGTTTGTGATTTTATGTGCTGCTTACTCATTATTCCTAGTATGTTTTTAAGTGCATCAAATTAACTCAATCAGGAATGGTTTCAGCTTACTGATAAGACATGCATAAAAATTCCCGAAGAAATAAATCTATGTGTAACATCTTCAAGATTCATTAGGATGATTAGATGTTAAAAATACAAAGACAGTTATTAAAGTGAAAAGGGTTTTAGCAGTTCATATCTTTAGTCAGAAGAAAATTTTAATAGTCAGCTGCTGATTAATAAAATGTATTTCCTCACCACTTACTCTATGTTTCCTAAAACATACATGGCCATCAAAGGCTAACAATTCTTGTTTCGAACAGCACTTGAATTCCTAAAATTGTGCATTAAGAGTATTCCAAACAAAATTAAACTGTTAGGTCAAAGTAATACTATAAGCCAAGGTGGCAAACAAGACCCTCACTGGTACTTATTCACTCACCCCTGAGAGTGAATGGGATGGGGAGAGAACAGAAAGAGTAAAAATAACAAAATTTGCGGGTAGAGATAAGGACAGATTGATAGGTAAAGCAAAAGCTGCATTCACAAGCAAAACAGAACAAGGAATTCATTCCCTATGTCTCACTGACGGGCAACCAGGTGTTCAGCAGTCCCAAGGAAATGTCCCCCCCATCCTTCTCTTCCCCCAGCTTTATATACTGACCAATGCACCATATGCTATGGAATATCCCTTTGGTCAACAGGGGTCCCAGCTGTCCCAGCTGTGTCCCCTCCCACCTCCTTGAGTGCCTCCAGCCTCCTTGCTGGTGGGACAGTGTGAGAAGCAGAAAAGTTCTTGACTCTGCACTGCTCAGCAGTAACTCCTCTGTGTTATCAATGTTGTGTACAGCACGGATTCGAAACTTTGACTCATACCAACTCCTATGAAGAAAAGCATCTTTATCCTAGCTGAATGCAGCACAGCCAGGAACAGATTTTAGCTCTGCGTTGGTAAAAGAAGTCACATCCATTATGTGGGTATTACTTCTACGTGCAACTCTAATGGAGAGGTGATCCTGGGAGAGGTTCAACATCCCTTGCAGGAAAATCTTCAAAATGCTCTCAACCTGAATTTGCTTCTAATTGTACCGATATGATCCTTTCCTTCAAGCAATCTTTGGAACACTTACCTCTGGCACGTACAACCACTCTATGCTCTTAGGAGGTTTTAGGCCTTGAGATGTTAAATAGTGTGGGACTGAACTAAGCATAGATAGATATAAGTGTTTTGTCACCATGACTAATGGAGTACTAAGCAACATGGGCCCAGTTTTGATAGTTGTTATGTTAAGCTGAGCTAACAAGAATAACTTAGGCTGTAAAAAGCACTGGAGATAAAAAATATCTATCAGAGCCTTACACAAGCCATGATTATTTAATAACAGTATTAGAAAAACTAGCTTTACTGAAAGTAGGTGTTTCTGTTCATTACACAAAGTTATTAAAGTAGGTGAAAAAAATTATAAAACTGGGCACAGAAATTCAAACCATGGCAGTATGTCTCCTGTACTATACATATGTTCACAGAGAAGTACCTGTTTGTAGATACATCCCTAAAATGTAGGTTGTTGAGAAAGATTTTTTTCTCAAAGATGAGTCAGTTGTCAGTGGTTTGTGATGCATTTTTTTAAATGCAGAAATGTAACCTTATCAATTCCCAGTCATCTCCAAACAAAGTATCAGCCTACTAGCTAAGGAAGTCACTTTCTGATGTTTCCGTTTTAAATGAGGACCTTTGCTCAGTTAGTTTTTCTGGGATTTAAATATGTTCGTGTTAAATGACATGAACATTGCATGGACACTATTTAACACAATGAGCAGCTTTGATCTTTATAAGCATGGGTGCTGTTTCCACGACTGTCAAGCATTTCTCTTGAAGATTTTATTCACTTAAAAGCTAGTATCACTGCTATCAGGTTCATCGGGTTTCTCTTGGAATGTGAGAGATTAGATATGAGAATGTGATCAGATCTTAACCTCTTTAAAAAAAAATGCATTCTGAGGCAATCAAAAATTGGAGTTTCAGAAAACCTCACATGATTTTTCTTATGAGTGAGCGCATGCCTGAAAGGTACATGGCACATACCTCGTATTTACAGCCTCTCTTCAGTCTGGGCTATAGAGGAGGTAATTAGCAATTCTGGGCCAAATCTTTAGAGATTTTAAGCATCTGCTAATTAGCCCAAGAGCTGTTAACAGCAGGAGACACTATAAAGTCTCAGCACATCCATAAACACTGAATGAAAAGCCAGCCTTGCAGTTTATCATTTTATTGTAGCGTGTCATTTTGTAGTTTAGTATTTTCTTGCTTATTGTTGTACTTTTTCAGATTGTTTTATGTGATATTTTATTTTTAACTCAAACCAATTATTCCATCATTTCAAAAAACTCACATCCAGAGAAAAAGAGGGAGGAATTAATAATATGACACAATCAGGATGCTGACAGTCATCAACTCTTACCATATTTGTCTATCCACAAGTTCTCAGCTACTTCATTACTAGAAGCTATACACTATAACTTGGAGCAATTTTTCTAGTATAGATAACACTTGAGGATTCCAAAAATAAAGTACCTAAGCACACAAACAAGCAACTTAGTCACCCACCAGATCTCAGCCCACATGTCAAAATGAATGACTCATATGGTCATCTGATAACTTTTGCAAAACCCTTTCTTATACCTAAACATAAGATCCTCTTTTAAGAAACATGTTGATTATTGTTTATGTAATTTTGTCTAATTTTATCTGCATTCCCCTAATAAACCTACTTGTTTGTTTTATTGATTAAGCTTCAAAGATTAAGTACTTTCAAGCATTTGATAAAATTCTATTCACACAGGAATTTTGGAGAAAATGTCATGCAATAAGATCCGTCCATTTTTAAAAGTCTAATTAAAGACATCAGAAAGAAATTACCTGAGGGTAGGAGGAGCAGTTAATGGATGTTTCTTGTTAGAAGCTGTGTTTTGCCTAAGGGATTAAACATGACATTCATCATGTCATACAAACATCCATTTCTCAGTTCAATCTGTGAGAAGGAGAAATACTTCCACTTATCTTGCAGTTATGAAGCTGCTACTCCTATGGTGACATGATATGTCATTACCTATTTGAGAAAGAAGCCCCTCTAAATTAGAGAGCACAGTTTTCTGTATTACCTAAAGTCCATAAATTAAACCTCCCCTTTTCCCAACTCCACCCTTTCTACGAAGTCTCATGGGCTCCCTTGTAACCCCAGCAAGGAAAACATGATGCAAAGCCCTTCCTGATGGCAAGATACTGCACTCACCTGCTGTACATGCCTAGCATGCTATGCCACAAACTTGGAAGATAACTAGGTCTTCTGAACAAGGAAGGCACTTGGTATTTATGACTTACTATGATAGTTTCAAGCAAAGGCCAGCGTTTAAAAATGTGGGCTTACTAATATATTTTGAAAAAAAAAATTACACAAAGTTTTCAAAAAATATTTCAGGTCTATATATGCTAAACACAGACAGATCCTCATTCAAACTTATGAGTCACTTGTTTATGCTCAAAGTAAGTTTTAGATAAGATATAAATAACTGAATTGCCATACTGGATGTTTCTCTTCATCTCTCAGGAGTTTGGGTTCATCACAAGATGCTTTTCATCATAGGACACCCAGCTGGTTTCTGCATTGATCTCTTGAAGACAGAGCCCTGAGTGCTGTTAGGGGAACTTCCCCATTCAACCATCCAGGAGACACTCTGGCAGTCACACTCACCCCACCTGACACACAGACAGACCAGGTTTCCTTACCAGCTCAATCCTAGATTTCTCATAGCAGAGTCTCAAAAGTCTTTATCCTTTAATCTCTGTGCAATAATTGAGTAACAGCTTGAGTTGGTGCCTCCGAGGCAGGAGCCCAAAAAAGAAAAACCTGGGATTTTGTAACTTCAGTCTAAGGGGGCAAAAGTCTGGTGTCCTTGGCTCCTGCTGTGTCCCTGAGTGTCTGGTCACCTAGCTGGGCCACAGGTCCCTGGGCCCTTGGTATGCCAAGTGTCAGCACTTGAGCTCCCACATCTGGAGCTGAGCCTGCAGCTGCCCTCAGTGGATGTGTCCTAACATTGTTTCCCACCACAGCACTGTCACTCAGCACCAGCTGGCTCACATGACTCCAGCAGCATCCTGTGGTTGCCTGTCACAACAGGATTGCACTCACAAGTGGTGGGACTCTGAACCCCTCAGGAAAGAGCTGGGTGGAATGAAGCAGACAGATCCATGTGGGACCTCATCAGGTTCCTGGCTTCTCCTGCTGAGAGAAGCAAGGTATGAGAATGTTGCAGGCCAAGCTCATCACAAAGCAGCACTGAGCACTGCGTGTTTCATGCCTCTTGAGGCTGTCAAGACAATTCTGCACAAATGGGATTTCATTTAAAGCTAAAGCAAAAATGGAAATTCTGCAGAATAAAAAACTAAAGTGATAATAATTCAAGTATTTAAATTATAATCCAAGTCTCATGAGGAAACCATGTTTAATTTTATGTATCATGTGGAGAGTGGGTTTATTACTGGGTACCGATTAATCTTTCTGCAAGGCTTGTTAATTTTTTTTGCAATGCCCACTGGACAATGATAAATCATTGCAATTAAGATTGGGATAAATTATTCTTGTGGCTTCATTTTATGTCTGTTCTATCTCACTTGGTTTTGACGATCAACTTTTAAATTTGGGGTGATGGCAGCAAATAGGTCATGTCACAGCACAGCTAGAAATCTTGTATAATTGTGTATTGCTTTTAACGTCATTTGCAATGTGTGAATTAACTATGTTTGATTTCTATTGCCTGATGATTCATCCCAAAAGTGACTTTTAGGCATACCAGAGACTTCTGAAATTTCATTACACTGATTTACTACTGATCTCTAGGACTCACTGACATCCAAGTAGAACTACCAGCCATTGATTCAGGGGGAGCTAATCATACTGGCCATGGTATTGCTTCTGAGTATGCTTCTAGTCTCTTCCAGGGTCTCTGTTCATGCAGCTGTGTCTCCTCCTTTTGTAACATTAGTCTGCAGCTTATTAAATGGTATAATGGCAGAGTTACCAGCCTAAAGACCTGGATACAAATCTTTTAATTGGCACCTTGTACATAGAACTGTGCACTTTCTTACAGTTTTTGGACTCTGTTGGATCTTCTCTCCAGTATGTGCATAAGTGATCTATGCATCCATCTCTAAAGGTGTCACTGACACTTCAGAGGCTGTTCCAGAATTTCATGAAAGCCTTCTTATCTTTTTACACTTTGATTATTTTTATGGACTACAAAAAGCCATTAATATCTTATCAGATATTGTTTACCATCTCCCACTAATAATTTGGCAAATACAAAAACTAACAATTGTCTTTTTCAAGCCTGAAAAAGACAATTTTTTTACCTTTTACCTTTTTAGTTAAAAAACCCCATTTTTAAACCTTTTTTAGTAAAAATATTTACCTTTTTTAGTAAAAATCACTGTTTTGTTTTTTATATTTGTAGGCTATTGAAAAAAACTTACAAAGAAGGAAAGCCTGGGTTTTTTTAGTCTATTTTTCTGATACATATGCAAAAAATCTCCAGGTTTACAAAAGCAGGCATTGTCAGATCACGTCCTGATAAAGCACACAAAGCAACTTGCTTCAGCCTAGAATAAAAATCGAATAACATTCCGTTCTGCCCATTCTTATTTTACATCTCTTTTCCCTAATTCATTTACTCTTGTACTGCATCTGCTTAATAATTCCAAGCAGTAGGTACATATAAGTAACGAATATATATCATCAGGATTTACAAGCAAATATTCCCAAACAGTTCAAAAATAGTCCAAGGTAAGAATAATGCATTAGATATCTGGAACACATCATCTGTGATACATTTTATTGGCAATGTACTATGCTTAGTTCTTGTATAAAAACTCCTTCTAGTTTCTAGTCTCAGGCTAGAAACAACTTTAACCCAAATTGTATTAAACTGAAAATAATAGAAAAAGAAACCTCAAGCAAATCAGTTTTGCACAAGGTCTATCATTACCAAATCCTTTCTGCCTTGATGGTAAGAAAAAACAGTCAATCCAAGCCTCCTCTCAGTTAACTCTTCAGTAAACTATCAAAACACAGAGTCAAAACCTTGCATGCCTATTGCTGATGCTGTTATGTGGACGTCACACATCTACAGAGCAACAAGACCAATTAAATGAGTTTTAGAAGAGGCTGGCAACATAATGTCTGAAAAAGCAAGTGTGCATATAAAATGACAAGAAAAAAGAGAGGGAATGGAAGGGGAGAGGAGAGGAGAGGAGAGGAGAGGAGAGGAGAGGAGAGGAGAGGAGAGGAGAGACCAAAAAAAGAGGTGGTTTCAGATTCTGAAGTGTTTCAGAATTTTTCAGCAGGTTGCCCATGAATATTTTTCTAAAGGATGTGTGACTAAACATAATCCAAGTCCAGTATGCCCATCAGTATCAGAAGATATACCAGAGCCAAGTGGTGTGAATGGACAAAGGGGATGAGTAGTTGTTCACCTTAAAACCTTTTGAAGACAGAATATAATAACTGAATAATAAAATGCTAAATAATCCATGGACCAGCACATGGCTTAGTGATTTTGTAGCTCCTGGTGTATGTGTGTTTATGTATGTGTATACATAAACATATCTGCTGCTATTTTAGTAATGCTCATATAGGCAATAGCATCTTGACAGCTTATTAGTAGCAGGTTATGTATTTGGCCTTCCTAAATGTCACCATTTGGTGTTTAATAAATACCAAGAAATCTCACCAGATATCAAGTGCTGAGGGGTAACTTGGCACCAGCTCTTTAACACATAAACCCTACTCTTTTGACTCTACTCTTGTCTAACCAACACATTATCTATTTTTGATAAATTAGCAGAATTGTTGTCAAACTTCAGAAAGGACTGACATGTCTAGACCACTCTGATACTAAGTGATGGGTTACATCCTTGCTGAAAAATGGTCTACTGACTGAGAAAGCCTAATTGTTAAACCATCTCAGCCATCTGCTTAAAAAAACTATTCTAAAATGGAGTTCTCACAAAATTTTAGAGCTAGCTTCTTAGTAGAATGTAACTTGAATCTAAATAAAATATACGCACTAAACATTGATCATGTTGAAGTATAGAGCCAAAAGAACTCAACTTTGTGAATTAATGGTCTTACTCTTTGAACAAAAATGCAGCAGGAGGTCCCAGAAGAACTGAGTGCCAATGTGGGCAATTCTATGGGAGTGTCCAATTTAAATGACTAGAATTTGATTTTAACTTCATTTTCTTTATCTGCTTTTGTCTAGACTGACAGAATACTAAAGTACCAGAGACTGGACAGATTACTCATGGAAAGGTTATTAGCATTTACAGTTTCAAAGAACCTCTTTCTGATGCTCTAGGCTAGTGGATCACAAAGCAAAAGCCTGCAAAATGGGTAATTTGACTTGCAGCTCTCTATGCAATGAAAAAAACCACATTAACAATTAGAGCTCATCAATGTGATTACATCATAAAGTTAGAAGCATTTTGAAGAGGTAATAAGTTCCGTTTTCCAAAATCAGGGAAAAAGTGTGTAATTATTTTTCTTAGATTATTGCTCCTCCAAACAACAGCAAAAAGAAAAAAAGTATTAAATATTAGACAATATTTTAGTATACTGTAGGCTTTGATTCTGTTTATTCTGATATGAATGTAAAAAAACCCCACAAAACCTAAGAAATAACAGCTTGATTAACCAATCTGTTTCATTTATTATTGAGCAAGAGGCCGTTTTCGTTCTTTTCTTAGTTAGAAGAAGGAATGTGCCTCCTTAGAGTACTCTGAGAAAGTCCCAACTCATTCAAGATAATTGCATTCATATTTATTTAATTTATGTGAGCATTAAAAATGTTCCATTATTTGCCAGTTTTGTACAATAACAGGCAACATGCTTCAGAACTTATTGTTCTGTTTATTTAAAGGAAACAAGTATTTTATTTTTATGTATTTGCAAGAATGCTTAAGCACATTATGTGTATTCTGTGAGTATTTCCTCATATATTTCTCAAGTTGCCTAGGTTACATCTGGCCATCTAGGGTGACTTATTTTTCCTCTTTTAATTGCTAGTTTTGTTGCAGTAGGGAGAAGATCCCTGATAATCAGTCTTGGGCTGGAACTTGAGGTGAGAATTGTCAGGATTTTTTCTAAGTTTTCTCTGAGGATTTCCTAAGTGAATGTGCTTTTGTATTGAAGTTCATATTCAAAGCTGGGGGCCAGTTTCCAGTTTTGACCACTCATGTGTGTCAGATTAGCACCTGGCTAACCAGCACTTGGCTCATGCTGGCCAAATACTGGGAATAAAATTGCTTGAAAGCAGATGAGAATTTCCACATTTAGAATCTTTGCCAGCAATTGTGATCCATATTTTTTCTATGTAATATCATTAGGACAAGTTTTCCTTTCTTGGCTATGGTTCCTTACTTCAAAGGAAATTTATTAGCATACATTAATTTCTTACATCTCTTCTGCATAGTTTAGCTGTAGCCTTATCTCCTCATTTATATTTATTACCTGCTTTATTTATATAAGTGAAGTATTGTGTTCATGGTATCCCCTCTTAGAATACTAATCACTTCCTATATTTTAGGCACTTATGCTTTAGAGTACTGAACTTAAAATAACTAAGAAAGGTGTTTTGTTGCTTCATCACTGACAGAAGGATGCTCTGTGTGGATGCTCTGTGTTGAGCTGAGGGAAAAGAGTAAGGTCATTCAAATTCCAAGGTGACTCTTCCTTCTGTGGAGGCAGAAAACAAGCCAGAAGAGGAAAAGACCTGGAAAATCTACTCCTGGGTTCTGTGTACACTGATTAACCTAATGTCAGAGAGTAATAATTTATGATACTCTAGGTGCAAACAGAGGGTGATCTATGAATTTCATGCCATTATCCTTATTATTCTGCATTATTGATGAGAATTGTTTCAACCTCTCCCATGAGCAGGGTTAAATCTTAACACCTGTACACCTATACCATTAGAAGTTGTAATAACTTTTCTCTTATTCCCACTCCAGATAAGCATTTCTCATTAAACTTTAAATTCTGTTCCATTCTACTAGTGAAGTTAACATTTATATAGCTGACCCTCACTTCTGATACATTTCAAAACTCTATAGTCAATTAATAACAAATCTAGACACCATATTTTATGCCACTGTAAAATTTAACTAACCAAATGGAAATCTGTTGCTACTGAACGTTCCTTTCTTTACTCTGCTTAAAGAAAAATTGCACTTCTTTCTTTCCACCCTCACTGGTGAAAATTAATTAGTTTGTAAGTATATCCTCCAAGAGGCTATTGTAGCTGGGAGATCTTGTCCACTGACTAATTATTCCACATGGAAACCTTTCTTTAACAGATTCCTATCGCATAGAATAAGAGCCCTTGATCAAGTTCATCCAGGCTGGTTACTTGCATAAAGCATACAAACAGAGCAGAATTGACTTCAAAGAGGATCCTTCCTCAACTTTCCTAGGGAAAAGGGATGGCATGCAAGTACCAGATTGCAAAGATAGACAAACTTGATGCCAGTCTAATGACTTTGTAGTAATACACGCTGATTTGTTGTGAGAATTTTAATTGCATGAGTTAATAAAATTTGAAATTGTGGTGTGTAGTAGCAGAAGCTTCTTTTCAAAATGTATCTGCAACTCTTGCACATTGTCTCACAAGTTTTTCTTTTCTAATCTCTCTACAGGCCCTTCCCATGTTGGTAACAGCAAATTACTCAGCATTCATACTGAGCAAATTTCAGCATTGCAGGCAGCTTTTAATTAATAATCTCAGGTATTTCCACTCCACAGAGTGTATCTGGTTCCATGATCTCCTGCATGAGAGGACTGAGAAGAGGAACCCTCTCCCACAAGGAACAATTTGAATTACATGAGGAATAAGGAACCTCCATGCAATTTTCCTTGCACCAGACCTTGTTGATATTTCCCATGGAGAGGCTCTATCGCCTTTTCACTCTTTCTTTATATCAGATGATTGTCTTTCCTCAAGATGGCAACTTCCCTGGGCAAGACCCCATTCCTCCTTTGGGAGAAGTGTGGGCTGGAGCAGCTTTGTGGTTACTGGTGCTGCAATGGGAATGGACTCAGCAGTGATGGGATGGATGCAGGAGAGATGTGTCCAAAGGCAGCAGCTGCCATGAGACAGCAGCCAGAGATGCCCTTTTTTCCATGTTGATGGTAGGCTGGCAATGAATGAATGATATGGACACAAGCTGCCAAGAGGGGTGCAAATAGACAGAGTATTGATTAAATAATGGTGATACTTACAGCGCCCTGCAGTGAGTCATCATATAGATAAATAACCAGATATGGGGGTTGACAGATGGTGAATGAATCTTATACAATTGAAAAGTACATTTGAAGCCTGCTGAGAATGCTCCAGCAGCAATTTTATGATTTCATTCAGTTTTGAGGAACAATGAATGACTGGGTGTTTTCATGAATTTCACATTTGCTTGTACATTTTTCACATGAATACTATAGATGTCACTGTATATAATTCACAGTTACTTCTTCCTAAAATAATTTTCATGTTCTCTAAAGGGAACTATTAAATCTACTTTTTTGAAATCTCATCACTATATTTTGTGAGAGTATAAATCTTTGCAATGATTGTAGTTCTAAATAGAACATGAAAATAATTTTTTAAAAAAATTAATGTTTCAGTTTTCAAAAGATACTTCAGTTTCCCCAAAACATTCTGTCAACCAATATTAAAAAAAAAAAGACAGAAAATACAGAGCATTTATTAATGTTAATATTAACAACAAGAGAAATTATACTATCCATTTTGTTTAGGGCAGAAAAACAAATCAATATCAGTTTATCAAGATACTTGGATGTAACTGCCTTCTAGATTAAATATATTATAAATATTAAAATACCTCTTTAAATAAGCTCTGAAAATTATACACTAGATTTTTCCCTAAGAAGTTATTTATGCAATTGCAGTATCCAAGTAAAAATGTGTACGACAAAATCAGAGGGGATTTGATGTGAAAAAAAGAACTGAAAAGGGTTCATAATAGGGTTCAGAAAAGGGTTCATGATGGAGGATTTTTTTATAAATATCAATATTTTTCAATATATGAGTAGAGAAAGAGAACCTAGCATTCACCTTGTAATGGAAGGCTAACATTAGGCTAATGCAATGACCAGGGGCAGAAAAACTTACTGAGAATTGATTTTACTCGGGTAGTTACCATTCTGTAGTAATGATCATGTTTTGCTTAGTTTTGGGTCTTCAGTCTGTGCAAACCTGATCTGCCAAAAGTCTTTCTATTGCTTTATAGGAGTTTTGGAACTGCTGTACACCATTTCTCATCCAGGAGGAAAAATGTCCCTAACATGGCTCAGAACAGCACTCTTCCTCTCCCTTATTCATGCATTTAATTTTCACAGTTGTATTTTTCATTAATTGGTTCTCATGCACTAAATATGTGAGCAGATTTTTTAAGACTGCTTTGGAAAACATCTTTAAGTATGTAAATAAAAAGATAACTTTCATACACTCTTTTTAGTATTGAGTGTATCTCCCCATCTGTATCTAATGAGAAATATATTTTCCTGTCTCCAGCATTTATCAAGTTACTCTGCCTGTCTGTGAATTACTAGATATTGCTGAATACATCTTACAGGCCAGACTTCACTAAGAATGTGCTAAATACAGAATCCAAAAGACCACTTGAAATTGTATGTTTTCCCAAAGCTATGGAGTTGAGCAAAAAGTCAACTAATGACTTATGCCTGGCAACAGAAGTCAGGACCTTCCTCCTTGTGAGAAAAGGAGAAAGATTAAATAAATAAATCAACAAACAAACCAACAGAATTTAAAGAGTATAATACTGTAGGAGAGCAGCATTTAATACCATCAGTGTTTTTTTATGGTGGTGTTTGATCAGATTGAGTGGAATGTAGGGATAAACATGAACAGAAACCCACATAAGAAGTGTTTTACACAGAGCAGATTGTGCTTCCAGCAGATATCTGAAGGGGGTATCTGATTTATAATCAGGAGTTCTATACCTTGCCAAGCAGTAAAATATGATCCAATTGAATTATATAGTTTGAAACTGAATAAAAAAAAATTAATGAAAAGGTTATGTATTAGCAGGCAAGAAATCAATGTCCATTTCTGTAGCTGTTCATAGAGTATTCACACATTTTTGCACAGGCATCCTAGAAGCACTCTATATACAGTTGTGCTAATGACTGAAAACCATTCACCCTCAGGTAAGCAAGTGCACTGAAGGTATGTGAAATAGGATTATTGATATTTGAGGTATATGCTTACTTGCCTCAACACATCATGCCAATTTCTTCTTTGCAATGGGAATTCAATTCTAATGGGAACCCATTCGAAATTTTTTAAAGATAAAGAGCAGTAACTATCAGACAGGGTAATGTGAGCAATTATTTATGGCTGATAATTCATGAATATAGAGTAATTAATGAAGATTTGTGATTTACCAATACCTGTCCAAGTTATAGACAGCTGTAAAAATTGTATGGAACCAATTTCAGTGTTTCTTTTCTTCAAATTAGTAAAAAGAAATATAGCAATTTGGTGAGTTTGGAATTAGTTCCTAATACTGTATCAGCTGTGCTTAGAAAGAACCACAAATTAAGAAAGGCAATGCAATACATAATGATGTAAAAAATAAATGCACCTGGCTCATGGATGACAAATGCAGATAAATGCAGACTAATGAGTTTGGATCAAAAAAAAGTAACAGTGTATAGCTGCTAAATGGAAAATGAGCATCAGGGCATCGACCTAAATAGAGATTTGGGAACGATTACAGACAAATCCTTAAACTCTGTAGCCCATTGGGTGGCTAAACCAAGAAATATAAATGAGATACTGGGATGCAGCTAAAAGTGTACAATATAAATCAGTTAATGTAACAATATAAATTTAGTTAATAAAGCAACAATCCCAACGTTGTACCCACTAACTATAACTAACAGATGGGATTTCATATCAACCCCCAGGCAGGACAATTTTTAAAGATGGGGGAAATAATTAGGTATCTGTATTTAGGTCAAAGGGCAAGAGACTTAAGGTCCAGAGTGATGACCACTTGGCAGCATCCATTCAAGTAAGTACAGATGCCTAATCTCATGCCCTGTACAGAAAACACACAGAAATAAATTACCTTCCCCAATACTTCCAGGTAGAGATCAAGGCTTCATTAAGTGAAGTAGTTGAAGTGCAGATTTGAATTAACATGACTTTGCATGAAATGGTAGCAGATTTCTTGAGGTGATTGTGAGCAAGGAAAGCTGCTCAGGTATTACTGTTGTGTGTTGTCGCTTTCTGGTTGCTGTGTATCACCTCAAAGTGGCCTTCAACATAACTGCCCATTACATGTTCTATGGCAGTTGTAGATGTCTATTTGTATACATAAGCATGCATGTACACAGCAGATGCTACCCTTTATAAAATATATATCTGTATACTTAATTCTATCAT
Organism: Agelaius phoeniceus; assembly: GCF_051311805.1. NCBI lineage: Eukaryota > Metazoa > Chordata > Aves > Passeriformes > Icteridae > Agelaius > Agelaius phoeniceus. Next base: position 37,327,986 of record NC_135268.1, on the reverse strand, counting down.
GATTTCTGAGTTTAGAATAATGGTTTTGAGGAAACTGTTAGTTTCTACAATATATATATATTCCCCAAATATTCTGAAAAAAATATTTTCATAAGAACATTAGTGAGCATAAGCTTGTGCTATGTAACTGGCCTTCGATATATTTTTACCCTAATGTTTTAATACCTTGATCATTATAAGTGAGGAAAATACCAGGATTTTGTTATAAACAACTAAAATGTGAATGTTATTTCTTTCTCATTCCATCAATAAGCATCTACATGACAAATGCCAGAATCCCATGAATATTTGTAGTGAGAAAGAGAAATCAAAGGGTGCCTTGCTCCTTAAGAACCTCACAAAACCAAACCTTTCTCTCTAGCCTGGAGGTCAGAGCACTTACAGGAAAGATAGTGAGGACTTTCAGCCAGAAAATTGCTGAATGTTACCTAACAGGTAACAGTGAGTCTCACAAATATAACTTTACCCAAGTTACTGAAGAGGAGAGGCCAAAGGAGAGCCACAAGGATGCTGGAACAGCCTTGAGGGGAAGTCAAATGAGGAGCAGCTGAACTCACTTGGTCTGTTCAGCCCGGAGAAGAGGAGACTGAGGAGAGACCTCACTGCGGTTACAACTTCCATGTGAGGGGAAGAGGAGGGGCAGGCACTGATGTCTCCTCTCTGGTGACCAGAGACAGGACCCAGGGAAAAAGCATGAGGCTGAGTGGGGTACCAGGAAAAGTTTTTCACACAGAGGGTGCTTGGGCATTACAAAAGACTCCCCAGGGAAGTGGTCACAGCACCAAGCCTGAATAGAGTTCCAGATGTGTTTGAACAGTGCTCTCAGGCACGTGGTGTGATTCCTGGGGTGTCCTGCACCAGAAGTTGGAACTCGATGATCCTGATGGATTCCTTCCAACTCAGCATATTCTGTGATTTTTATGATTTGTCCAACTGAACCAACCTCTCCTCCCAGAATAATTTTTTTCACTAAGTAACTCAGTCCTAAATTTGCAAGTCCAGCATATATCTTACATTCTCCTCTCCACAGGAATGTCTTTAAGGGCAGAGAGTTGCATTCAATGAGCTGCTTTTTATGTCTCAGTTTTGAAAATTGCATTCTACTTTTCTCAGTCACCTCACTTAACCATTTGGTTCTCTTATCTGAGAAGACATGATTTTCAGTTAACCACCTTACTTTCTACTGTGATGCTGGGTATGTGATATGATCTGCTTGGAGATCTGCAGCTTTCCCAATCAAGCAATACTTTTGATCCCATTAAACTTCTGTGTTGTTAATATAATTGACCAAGATTTTGCTTTATCTCCCAAAAGAATGCATTTTCTTTAAGTAGCCAGGGTCCACATCTCTCATTTTCCATGGCCATGATAAAAAAGTTAATTTCTTGTGACATGGGAAAAAATACTTTCCTTCAAACTTGTAAATCCTCATTCATGGACTGGAGGCTTCCAGCAGCCTTCCATTTCAATGAAATGTGGGATGTATATAAGTACAGATGGTATTCAGCAGGCTAACATGTGAAGGCAGGATGATGTCTAGAGGAAAATTACTATGTTTAAAAACAAGACAGGTTTAAAAATATTTCTAATTATAATTAAATTTTGCCAAATTGATAGAACTCCATTTACATCTTCTAGAATTCCATTTACATCTGCATATGTAAAAGGTGCATGTGCATGTATATAGAGAGATAGATGCATATCCTAAATTACCAGATAGTATCCTCTAACATAGAATCAGCTTCAATTCCCATCCATCTATAGATGTCACAGTATATTAATCACTGAGATTGAAAAGAGCTATCATATCTCTAATGGGACATCTGGCATAATAGACAGGCAGGCACATTTGCATTCAGCCACTGAGGCCTCAGCAAATTATCAAAGCTTTGGATTTTGAAAGTACTTTTGTTTAAATGGAGCCCGTTTTGGTAATGATTATATGTTAAAGCATAATAAAGGAGTGTCTTTATAGTTCCAATAGGGAAGCAAAGTACACTATGTGGAAACATTAGAAGTATTCATCTCTAAATGTCACTCAGCTACAAAGTTTGACAGTTGCACAGACTAGCCCAAATGGGAACTTGGGGAACAATACAAAATCATGATATTGGACAGACTTTGAAAGGCATGTGGGGACAACAAAACCACATTTTAAGTACTGCCTGACTCTCATCACACAGTAATTGTTGAGCTCTCTGGAACAGTAAAAGAAAGAAAATTAAAATATGATGCATTTGTTCAAACAAATACGAGTTCAGAAAAGCACAAATGGTAGGCTCCTTCTCCAAAATGTACATCTTTACAAATCCACAGTCACATGGAGAAAAAGACAAAGCTTTTGAAGGACATCTGCATTAAATATTTGGGTAGTTACATATTTTGTATATTTCAACTGACCAAGCTAAAAATCTTTTTACACATCCTTAGTTTTATACATGAATGAACCATTATTTTACTTCTACTGACTTTGCTCATACAACTGAAGTTAAGGATACACAGATATGCTTTCCTGGATCCTTGATTCAAGTCTTGATCCTTATCATAGGCCTCTGTATGCAAACTGGGTTTTTTTTTCAAGTGGATTTAAACCAGGCAACTAATGTAGCAAAGCAACAGCCTCATCATTATAGCTGCCATTCTTATCCCCATTTTTCAGTCGTTTCTCCCATTTTTCATACAAATGTCTCTTATTGATGTTCAGTATCAATATTCCATGATCATGCATTATTGAGTTTTAATGTGAGTTCTGCTATTGATTCCAGCAAGGGATGACCCCTGCTGAGAAAGGAAAACAAAAAAGAGTAGAGTGTTCTGTAGGTACCAGACCAAATTTCATGCTGAAATCAATAAGTTTATAGGTAGTGTAAAGCCAATACAGAATTTAGATTGAGTAATCTTGAGCAATTAGATGTACCCAGACTTGCATGGCTTCAGTCTTCTATTGATTTTGTCATTGCCTTACAATGTGTGTTTTAGTAGCAATTATACTTTCTGGCAAACTTTTTTTTCACTCTCAGCATCTAAATTGTTGCTTCTTGATTAATCAACAGGAAAAATCAATGTTCTATCCATTACACTTCCAAGCTTTAATTCAATTACCATCTGTGAGCTAATCAAACATTGATCTAGCTATGTCAATAGGCAGAAGGCAAATTTTTTTACACCACTATATTTCCTTGTCACTAAAGGTTACATTTTAGTACATTCAACACAGGTCTAAATATTTAGTGTAGTTCAAAACCAAAAATCTCCTCTCAACTTTAATTTCATTTAATTAAAAACTCATAAGACCTTTTATGTCATTTTGCCTATTTTCTGCCATTCATTCTATACTAGTGCAGGGTTATTTTACAAACAAAATAACCAATAAATTTACAAACAAAATAACCTGTCCAAAACAGTTTTTCCAGGGTGATTTTAATAGACTGAAACAAGAAAGAACAATTCCTTTTTGTTTTTGTCAGAAATTACTGTCCATCATTTCAATTCTATTGCCACTGACTTCCTCCTCTCTTAACAGCTGTTTTGTCTATTCATTTAAGGAAAAAGGGCTCTTGTTTTTTTTAATGAGTAAGTCCCTAGTAAGGAGGTTTTTTCCTTTCAACTTCCCTATCACTGCTTATACAATTTTGCTTACTATAAGTCTCTAGACAAATGTCAAATAATTTTATCTGATAAACAGCTACCAGCAGTTTTGAGAAAAGATGGGGTTAAGCTCTTATTTACTGTTTCTGTGGAAGCAATTATCAAATGGTAACTCCACTATTTTTATTGCCCAGCCCCAGGGCTATCATGGTTGAAAGAAGTAAAATAATCATAATGATCAACATTAGTCCTAGTAATAATATTACATTAAAAAGTGAAAATTTAAAACAAAACAGACAACAGAAAAACAAAACCGAAAACCCACAAAATAAACAAAAAGGAATTCCAGGGCCCTTTCATACCTTGGGTTGAAAGACTTAAAAAACACCGAAGTGTCTGCCCTAAGGGGAGAGGGACCTGGCTGTCTTGCCTCCTATATAAAGAATCACTAAAAATAGCTAAAGCAAGAAGTAAATAGGTAAGCCTCCTTCATGTCAGTTAGCTTTGCCGTAGGGAGACTGGATACCCTGGATATCTTTTAACAGGTCTAGAGGTTGTAGCCTAAAAACAATTCCCAAAAATCCCAAGATAATAGTCAAGTAAATTGCCTAGAAAAGGCACAAAAGGCACATAAGAAGTTAAAGCAAGTCTTTGAAGAGCAGGAGTCCTGAATTGTCCCGTCCCTTTCTTTCCACCAAATCTTAGCTTATGCCACTGCTCTGAGCACACAAGATCTCTGAACAACCTGGTGTTTCACAGGAATTGCTTTCACTGCTATACTACAACTTCAGTAAACCATGTTAGCTTTACTTAAGTGTTTTAAAATTAGTCTTTAAGAATGATTAAAACTTTTTCCCCAAAATTATAGATGCCTTTTAAGTATTAGCTGTATTTTTTTTTCTTTTACTCATTTAATATTCTGCTTAAGCTGTCTCATTTGGGTTTAACGAGGGCTTATTTTTCTTTTTATTAAAAAAAAAATATTAGATTCTGATATAAATCATTCTAAATTCTGAAACAGTATTAACATCCTCTGGAAAGGGTGTTCTGGCCTTGCTGTGCTTGGAAGGAATTTGCTTAAGTGTTGCCAGGTAATTACTTTCTCCAGTTGGTATCAATATTCTTATATTAATAACTAGTTGTATTATCAAATGACCTCAATATATTTTTCATAAATCATGTAATTATTCATCTACAAGAGTATTAAGAAATTATTACATGAAGGTTATATAAAGATACAGAGCATTTACAACATGTCTTAAAAGGCACTTGTCATCTGAGCCATTAAGAAGAACCAAAATTTATTATACTGAGAGGAAATATGAGTCAAATAAAAGCTAACCATTGCTTTTAGTATGTTCTTTTATTGAAAACACTTTTCTATGAATCATAGGTCTTCACTTCTGAAAGGAATAGAAGCAAGTTCATTTTGTAACATTTACAGCTCTAATGAGAATCTCAATACCACTATGTTCATGTGTTCCTCCATAGAATACTCTTACATTGTTCTACATGGAAGATATTTAAAAGCCAATCTCAACCTGATTTTTCCAGCCAAAAATAATTCCAATATTCCAATTTAATTCTCCTAAATTGTCCTGTTTCTGAGAAAATATTCCTTATTAAATGGTTTTAGAGTTTTTGAGTATTTATGATTTGCAATTACAGAAAACTCAGAGTAATCAATATTTATTCTTCAACAGAACATAAAATAATATTGAGAATTAAAGGGGCATGTAAATTATGAAAATCTACATTTTGAAGTCTGTACAAAGTATGCTGTTTTATGATCTTGAATTATACCTTCTGGACATTGCTTTAGCTATATACTGGGACACCCGAAACCTACTGACGTGTTCTAAACCAGTAAAGTGATAACATGAACAGCTGAAACAAAAATCTACACTAGTATACTGGAGTTTAATTTCCAGATATTGGGAATATCCAGATCTATCGCTCTTCAACATTAAAAAGACTTAGAGAAGATTGCAATTACCTTATTAAACAATAAATACTAGCAATTATATTAAAAATCCAGTCTTGTACTTCAAAATACCTCTGCTATTTTCATACTTCAAAATAGATCTGTGCTGTGAAAGTTTGAATATCTTCAGAAAATCTAAAGAAGGTACTGAAACTCCAGTACCTTCCTATGTCACTTTGTTCAGTACCTCACCAATCTCATAACGAAAAACATTTTTCATATGTAAAACTACAAACTTGTCATCTTGCTTCTGTGGTGCTGTGATCATTTATTTCACTGTACTTGTCTGAAAAGCCTGGTCACAGCTCTTCCTTAGCTCCTAAGTACTGGAGGAAAACTAGTTTTACTACATACTTTTTTTTTCCAAGATAAACAAGTCCCTTCTAGAATCAAGTAGCCCAAAAGTGAACAAGGTATATTGGGTATAGCATAAAGAAACCCAAGCAAAAGGGAATATTCATGGCACTTAAACTCTAGCTACTGTCTTTTTAATACAGCTCAGCTGCTGTTAGCATTCCTCCAGCCCAAAGGAGCATGGCTGACTCATTGGTGAGATGCTATTCTACATTTTACACCTTCCTCCACAAAAAGTCCCAGCTGCAGTAGTCTGTGGGATAAAGGGAGCAGAAGAGAGTGCTTACACAGGTGGAGTAACTAAGCTCAAAGGTTAGTTCATGCTTCAGTGCCTCTTGGAATGGAACTATATTTAAACATTGATGTACGTGTCTTCCTGAGCAGGCATCAATATTCGAGGCAGGTTCAATTAAATATTAACCTACCCGACCCTTCATTCAAAAGAATTGAGCATATTTGCACTAGTTACACTGGGAAAAAATTCTGGGAGTACTCTTCTCAGGTCCATCTGAGTAACTATGGGACTGGAGCTGAGTGGCACTGCCACCAACTCAAGCTCTATCCTGCATTTGCTGCTCAATCCTGATGGTTTAACCAAATGCAATCCCATTGAAATCAATGTGCAGAAGGAAGCTCAGAATCATCATTTCCCTACACAACACTTAATACATTTCAAAGCAATTCCTGCAGAATTTGCCGTCCTAGGATACAACTCTCTCTTTTAGATTTTTCAGTTAGGATTCAATTGAAATTTTAATCTCTTTTATAATTCTGTTGAATCAGCAAAAATTACTCAAATCAACATCATGTTATTCATTTTATGACTTTTTCAGAGCATAAAATGTTCCATTTTTATTCTGTTTGTTGATCATTGACTAACATGATCAATTACTCCAGTCCTTGTTAAGTCACAGGATAGTGTCAGTTATAGTTCTTGGGCTTTAAATTTTAGCATGCAATGCTGACCTTTTTGCTTAGTTGGTCTTTCTTAAAGCACATTTTGTGAGAAAAATTTACAGACTCCCTTTCATGCCACCTACAAATAATGAGATTTTTCCTGTTACAGTTTTTTTAGTAGTGCAGTGCACTCACCTCCCACCAGGCAGCTTATACAAATTACTACAAACATAAAGGTAAATGTTATTTTAACACTTGTTTTGGACTCCAGCATAGAAATATATTACATATTTTATTAGCTCATTTACCACCTACTAAGATATATTATTAGCTAATTCATTGAACATGATATGTGTTAGGTAGATTTCGTTACCACTTTAAAGGGACTCTTCTCTGAGTCTCATCTGTGCTTTTCTGAATCCACAGAATTTACTGCTTATGTGTTTATAAGTGAAAAATAAACTGAGAAGATATAGGAAGGCATGAAATATAAGGGTAGGATCTGCCTCTGTCTCACACACCATACCTTATTATTATAATAAGTAATTGATTTCTCATTGCCATTGTTCAATAGCTCTGATTCACAGCCCATTAAGGTTAATGAAAGAAAAAGACTCATAAATGAAACCTGAACTTCATTTAAGTACTTGTTAACACTTACAGTGACTCTGTAGGATAGGGAATGCAGTAAATGTCGAAGTGGCAGAATCTCAGGTCTTGAATTTTGGTGGGACACACAATCCAAAATTTCCAAGTTTTGTTGAAAATCTTCATCATAAAAAGAGATATCAACTAAGACTTTTAATAGCCTAATCCTACTGAGCATTATAATAGCCTTGTGTTTGTATAAGCCTGCTACAGTTCAGGTTGTCAGCAATAAACAAGTCATGCATGTTACAATTAATGCACAGAGATTTTAGGGATTGTTACCTTTGAAAGCTGGTTCTGTTTAAATGAAGAACTCATTCTGTTAATGTACTACATATATTATATGTAATCTGAAAATAATTTGGGGTGGGTTTTTTGCTGTATCTTAGAGAAAGATTTTTTTTTATAATTTGATGCAGCTCTTCTCATAATATATAGCAAATATGTTTTTAATAGCATTGTAGTCCACAAACCCATCAGACACTTCATGGCTCTAACCAGATGTTAGAAACCTCCTGTGGATATTAATACTATTAAAAATGTTCAGCAAAAGGCCATGGTGACTGGAGTGAGAATAGAAAATGAGGAGCATTAGTTAGGGTAGGAAAGAACAAAAAACATATCACAGAGAGATGTTCCCATATCCACCATCCAGCAGAAGGATTCTGCAGTTTTACAGCAAGAGGTAAAAACAATCCCATACCATAAAGGGGGAGTCAGCTTAATGAATGACAGCAGGTCAAAAATAATAGAAAAAAAAACATAAAAAAAGTGAAAGTAGAAGGCTGAGGAGGCAAACTGTGACAAAGTCCCATAGTATCTAGAAAGAAGGCAATTTGTTGATAAAGTGGAGAGGTTGAAGATATGGTAAGTAAAAATCATTGATGATCTAATATAAGAAAGAGGGATCATACCTCTGAAACATGGTGTCTCTTACATTAGGCAAAACTAAATAATGAAGAAATAAAAGAATGGGAATCAAACTTAGATAAGAGATGGAAGGGAAGAAATTTGCAAACAGAAAAATAAAAGCAGAAAATACAAGAATGGACTGGAGAGCAATAGGAGAAATCCACCAACATTCTGTCCCCCTCACCTCGCATCCTAACCCTATGGTAGTGAGACATAAAAAAAGCCAAAACTGAGAAAAGCAAATAATTCTTATCTATGATTCTGTCTCTCCTATGTGAGCTTTGTCCCATACGGAGGACTGAAACTAGGCTTAAGAATGGCTCCAGATAAACTACTGTGTGACACAGCAGCATCCTTTTCACTTTCAAAACACAAAGAATCAGTACTTTAGCACTTTCAACTCTCCTATGAATTTAGTAAAGGGTTGGAGGAAAGCAGAGGTGCTGTGGAGATTATTTTTCTCTAATAGTAATGCTAATCAATACTTATGGAAAAGAAGGAAAACAGAATAACAATATTCAAGAAGACAACTCAGCCCACCTATATTTGAAGGGTGGCCAGCTATAGTCCATGGAATAAAATCTGCTTCCAGAGCTGTCTTGTAGTATGGTTGGCAGCCTCCAGCTTCTCAGAATAATGCTTCTATCATGACTATCCTGCACATTAACATATAAAAAATCAACATGACGGGGGAGACTCTCAAGAGTTTTATCTGCAAGCTGGACTCTTGTATTTCCAATACTGCCCCAAGAAACTAAAGGTTTGCCAGATATGTCGCTCAAAATTTCTTATTAGAGAGGTTTTGATACTTCAGTACAGACTGTGGTTATGGAAAAACCCAAATTCTTCATAGTGGATTTTCAATGAACTCACTTGGAACTATAAAAGAGGGCTGGGCTATCCTTTCCCTAATTAGGAGCTTATACTTAATTTTAGTTGTAGTAATAGTATTGTACTAATAGCCATTATATAGGACCAACCTGATGTTTACTCAGCTGGTTTTTGTTCATCTAACAACATTCCACACTTAGTACTGACCTTTTTTTTTGACAGAACTGGGTCAGGGATAGGGACTGAGAGAGCCAATGGGTGTACTTCAAAGCTTCCTTCATGCAAAAAGAATTAATTCCTGCATTTTGCTAGAATTTACCCATTTGTTTTGTGGAACACAGCAGAGTTTATTAGTGTGACCCATTATGCTATCAGTGCCAAGAAAGCTTTGCTTTTCTGTTTGGCTCTCTTGGCACGCAATCAAGGCCAATTGCCTTTTTGCCTCATAGCTTTTTCTACAGAGATGAAAGTGAAGCCTTACTGACACACACAGGATGGCAGTGTGATCACTGAAACAGCTTCAATCTATTGGTACAGGCATGATTAAGCCTCTATCTTGTCATTTCCCTTAATGCATGCCAATTTGGCCTTGTCAGTCATTTTATTGAGTTTGACAGGAGCTTTCATCCAAAGAACATCTCCAGGAGCAATCAAAAAGCACTATGAGTAGGGCTGGACTGGAAGTACTTTTCCTGTACTGAGCATTCCTTTTGTTCAATTAAAAAAAAATTAAGCATTCTCCATTACTGAATTGTAAAATCAGTTTTAAATTTTAGAAGTGATCAGCATGTCCAAAGTAGAGTAAAAATAAAAAATAAATAATAAAAAGGCAGTATCAGAGCTAGCCTCCTATTCTTAAAAAGAAACATAGATTTCCTTTAACTTTCAGGTGAAAAAAGAAAATTATTGGGGTTTTTTGGCCAACAGGTTGATCAGAGGTGTTCATCTTGCTTCTGCAACAGCCAGTCCCTGATCATTCTCTGCAGTGTAGCACTATATGTCTGTGAAGTATTTTTGCCATATTGTTAAATGATCTTCAGTGCATACTGCTGGATGTCACTTTGATAAAGATATAACTTGATTGCTGCACCATCAGGCAAATCTGTCTCTAGGTCTGTCCCTTCATTCCTCTTCATCAAAGCTTTATGTATAGAGGGGAAAGTAAAAGTAGGAAAAACCATCAGAAAAGACAGTTAAGAATGAGAGTGCTTTTTGGATCAGTTTTTCTGATGTTTAATATTGCATAGCCAGACTGCAAAAAACTGGTCTTTTTGCTGTTCTTTTTCAAGGGGCTTAAGTTAACTTATTTTCTTATTTTCTCATTTTCTCATTCATCCAAATGTTTGCCTTCCATGAAGGAAACATTTGAAGAGTCCAGGTTATTGAGTATCAGGAAATCCTGACTCACATCCCTTTTAGACAGAAAATGCCTTTAATGCTCTTTTTTAAAAATTAATTTTTAATTTAATTCCAATATGATTAACAAAGGTCATGAAAAATCTTAGGACTTTTTCATATTGGGAATATCACACTGCCATAAATATTATCTTTCCTTTTGGCTGTATTTTTAAAAAAATGAGAAGTTATTGAAAGGATGAGTATCACTGCTGAAGCTGATCTTTGTCTTCTAATGCTTACTGGGGACACAGGCTGAAGACTTGAAGAGGCATTCAATTGTCTGAACCTGTTTCACTGCACAAGACAACTGAAGATATATTTCAGGGTTAATGACTTCCTCTGTTTCAAAGAGAGAGAAAAACAACTCATGGATCAGAAAGTGACCCCTTCAGGGAATAAAACAGGTTGGAGAGTAGATATGTTTTCTGTTTCTTTTTACACTTTCCAGGGTAAATCTTAAGCAACTCTGAATCTAGCCTTTATAAGACACCCCTGGGATTCTGAATGAAATACAGAGGGCAATGAATAGATAGCTGAGATGAAGAATTAGTCATAACTGAGACTGTTGTGCAAGAAGAGAAAGTAGTTGAATTAAAATGAATATTTTTCTTGCAGAATATGAAACGTTTACTCATAATAGCATAGATTTACTTAGTTTGCTAATCCCCTTGACATTCTTGGTAATAAATAAGGCTGAAAATGCTGCTGACATGTCTTCCCTTTTGTGTTTATGGATATGCAGGTATATCATGCTTACTATGCTTGTAAAGCAACTAAAATGCTGAAAGCACAGGAGGGATCCTTCCTGTTTTTAACTTATAGAGGAAGATAACATAAAAAGCTCGATTTGGAAAGGAGCCTGAAGTCTTAAGTTTTGCATTTTTTGCTCAGTGTCACACATATGGCTCTTGCTAAGAAGATAACTTTGAATGTCTGAAATATTTAATTATCTTTAATTATGACTCTAATAATACATAGGGCAATTTCTTGGCTGTTTTTTAATAAACTCGCAAGCCAGTCCAACATCCCAGAGCAAGTACTGATGTGCCTTCCAAAACTGAATGGCAGATGCTGTACTTAACTTTGTTTCTTGTTCTTAAAAGTAGGCTTTGCCAGCTGAGCTTTCTAATAAGAAAACCTGAACAATGTTATTTTGGCTGGTACTATCTGTAAGTTATAGATCAACTGTGCTATTTTCTCCTTCCTGAGTTAAGTATTTTTGCAATTCTCCTACACCTTTAACAAGTCCCAGCTAGATGAAAACATATTTAAATAGATTCAAGTATTTGTGAGTCTTCTTTTCTAAAACTCACATGGTCAATGTAAAACAATGTATTATTTACACTTCAATGGAAACAAAATACCTAGAAGAAAAGAACGATTGCAAAACGAGTAATGTACACATTGCTTTGCCATTCACAGTGATTACCTAAGCAAGAATAGATAAGGTTTTTCTTGTCAATGTTGCAAGGCACCTACAGAGTAGATGATTTAAGCACAATACTACTGCTGGAAAATAAGATAAGAAAGCATCTGCACTGGTTTGACAAAGAGCCAGCTGGGGTCCAAAGGATTACAACTGTACACAAACAGAAAAGCAGATATTCTTGAAGAATCCTCCTAGCAGAGTTCATAAACATGTGGCTACTGCATGCAGCCATGATTAAACCACACTCTGCCCCTGAGCTGTCACATCTGTGAGGGAGCACACAGCTCTGTGCTTTACACCTTGCAAATATCTGCACCAGTGGCTCACTTCTTTGGAGGGTGTCCTCCCTTTCAAATTCACTAGAGTTCCTTTGACACCCCATGGGGCTGTTATTTATTTATTTATTTATTCGACTTGTCTTTTACCAAATCTCTACACCCACTGATGGATTTTCCATAAACTAAATCCATTCTTGCAGGTAGCAGGCATTCCAGAGATAGCACCCATTGTATCACTACAAGGTGGCCCCAGGTCTCCTCACCACCTACTGCTGCACCTCTCCATCTCACCTGCAAGAGATAACCTCGGGGGGCTCACAACATTTTCCATAACTCAGAAACAGAGCTGGGTGCACATAGATGGAAATGGACAGTGGAAGAGCCTTATCTGAGGGTTTCTGGCATCTGCCAAATGTTCCACATAGCAAAGTTGGGTTTTTAACCCTGAGACACCATTATCAATGAAGAAAACGGTAAATCCTGTTTCTGCCTTCAAAGGAATATCAAGAGTCGAGTCTACAAATTAAAAGTATCTTCCACTGAAGTAACACTGCTAGCACAGTTTAAACTAGGCTGTGGCTGGTAGAGAAGAAAATGTGCATATCTGTCATCTAGACACTCTTACAGTACCAGGTAGCTAATTCACTGAAAATACTAAAGGGATTATAACAAAATAGTTGCACTAGGTTTTCAGGCAAACAAGGGGTCTTGAGAGGTCTTGAGGTCTATTTGGTTTTGATCAAATATGCAGAGATTTGGTTCTGTAATGGATATGCACTAAGGCAGATATTGTGTGTAGCATACATTCAACAGAGATTGATGGTCACATTAACCTTTTTAAAAATGATGAAACAGATATATCCCTTTGCAATTGGTGTGACAAAGCAATAAAAGCATAGTAAAATACAACAGCATTCATGTCTGCTGACCATCAAATAAACAAGTAAAATAATCGAAGATTTACAGCATGAACATGTGCACATAATATTTGATATTTCATCTAAGCAATTGAGAGGCACAATTAAAGAGATGATAATAAGATGTTCTAAAAAGTGCTTGAAAATTGTTCCAAAACTAATTTCAGCATCAGAAACATTGGGGCCATTACCTTTAATAAAATGCATAGACACATCCAAATCAATCTCTTGGAAGGTACTAAATTAAGAAACATTTTTCACCATGTTAGGAACGGCCTTTTATCCTTGGCGCTATTTACATAAAGTCAAAGTAAGCCATAATGTGAAAGAAACTGACCAGAAATAAAAATAAAAACTGCCACATTGATGAATATTTTTGCAATTGTCATAGAAATCAATGCTTATCTGTAGTGTTGATTTCGTGATCTTTAAAAACTGGCCTCTTTTTTAGGTAAATATTATTATTAAGGCCAGCTTGAAGATACTATTTTCTTTTTCATGTAAGGAACCTTGAAAAATAGAAAATTCATCAAATACTGTTCATAAATCAATTTCTTTGAAAAAATCATGGCAACACAATATCTAAAACTCATGAAAATCACCTTATGACTATCACTGTCAAAATGAAATGCTTAGAAAGGATGAAATCAGACATGGCACTTCAGCTGTGTGTACATTGCTACCTACCATGAATAATGTCTCTGTCAGACAGACTCTAAAACAATCTGGTCAGGAGAGCAGCTGCCTGGTCTGTGCACCTTCACCTGTTTCACCCATGTTCTTACTTGGACTCATTTCCACTGCACTGGACTTTCAATCAGAGGAACTCAAAGTTATAAAGAAATCTCTTCATAGCTGAATTCTTACAGACTGCACAGAACGGGCCAACTTTGAAACCAAAGGTCTGAAAGGCCACAAGAACGGCAGTTTCGTGCTGCACCTGGGAGGCATTTCACTGAAATTTTGATGCCTGAAGGTCAAACATCTGGTTGAGGGTGGTTGTCTTGGCTCTTCTATAAAAAATAAAAGACACAATGATCTAGAAAATGTGATTCCCCACTTTGTGAGTGTTGACTTAGCCTTTTGCATAAAGTCCCATCTTAACTGTCAATGAGCAGGAATGCATGTGGAGGACAGTTGTCAATTTTGAGAATTAAAGCAACAAAAATAACGATTTATTTATAAAAGTAGCTATAGTGGCTTGACCCTGGCTGAATGCCAAGCACCCATCAAAGCCTCTCTGTGACTCCCCTCTGCAAATGGAGAGGAGAGAATAAATATAACAAAAGGTTCGTGATTGAGATTAAGAGCAGGAGAAATCACTCACCAATTACTATCACTGGTAAAACAGACTCAGCTTGGAGATATTAATTGAATTTATTACTAAAACAAAACCAGAGTAAAATAATGAGAAGCAACCTAAGACCTCAAAAGCACCTTTCCCTCACCTCTCTCTCCTGCCCAGCTCTTAAAGTTAAAATGAAAACCAGATTACCAAAAGCAGTTTACATAACAACATATGTAGATTGGAACAAAACTGGATTCTTCTTTGTAACTTTATAACAGTGTTGTTACACCGGAATGTTAAAAACAATGGGTAAAATGTTTTCACCACTATTTCTTGCAGAATTACAAACTGAAGAGCAGTCTGTGTGTAAAAGATTGGCGCGGCATTTCAGTACCTCTCTGTTGCAATTAAATCTCACAAAAAAGGACCTTGCAGGAGGTGATGAAAAGAAGAAGAAACAGACTAATTGCATGACATACATAGAGAATTACATGAGATACTCCCAACAAAATGGCTATTTTCCACAGTGCTTGCTCCTGTTTTGTGTTCTACAAAATCTCTTTGAAAATTTCCAAAAGCTTCAACATATTTTTTTTACATATTTAAAAAAATACTCTGAAGCGTCTTCTTTCTTATGTCCCTTTGGGGAAAAAATAAACAGGGCTGTAAAAAGGAATATGCTATTAAAATATAAAAAACTTTAGAAACTCCATTACAAACTTGCAGTATCATGGAAGTATATCCAAGTCAACATTTTATAGCATCAGGGACTACCTATGGTTCCTTTCTGCTGATGGTATTGTCACTAAAATGTGCATTAGTATTGATCACTTATCCTACCATGATCTTCTTGCAGCTAAGTCAGCAGGAAGATAAATCAGAGTGAAACATACCTTTTTCTGAGAACATCACAGGTAAAAAGGAAAGAATTGCTCATGTGATATACTGCATTTAAATCCACTGTAAATATTTCCTAGCTCTTGGAAATAATTAGTATATATGTTTGTATATGTCTATTCCTTAAAAAGCTAGCAAATAACAATTTTCTGTCAAAACTACTATGCACATTATATGCTGGGGAAAAAATTAAAATGTACCATATTTTGCACATTCATTTTATGTTAGCTGATTACTTTCAAATTTTTTAATTAAAATTTCTCTAAATTAATCATTTCACAAATTTTGGATTCCTTGAATTGGAAGATGTCTGTTGCTAACTCACGTCATCTGGATGTTTAACATGCAATAACCACTCATTATCTCAGCAATAATTCAGATGATTGAAAAGCTAAAGTATTTCCTTTGAAGTATGGAAATTAAGGAAGAAAAGAATAGCATGCTAAGAGTAGGGTCAACAAAAATCACAAGAAATTTAGGAAAGGCTTGCTAGAGGAAGAGATGAAAAACCCAAATGCAGGATGGTTTTGCCTCAAGCAGAATCCTTGGCAGGTATGTCATGCATGCAGGAAACGAGGAGTCTGACAAAACCAGCACTGTCCTGAAAATAGCACAGGGTGTTAAAATATAATTCCAGTACACATGGCCGTCAGAAGAGGATGCATGCTTCTTTGAGCATCCAGTTGACTGTCACAGCTGAATGATAACTTGATATCATTCTTTGAACAAAGGCACTGTATTGAAAATTTCCATTAAATCTCCACAGTAGCTAAATTCCCACTAACACTTTTTAACTGATATTGATATTTCAAAGTATTTTGAAAGAGTTTATGACTACCTGAAGCAAACACCTGCAGTCTAATCCCATAGTTTACGTTATAGGCAGCATTTAATTATCTGAAACACATCAGGGAAGGAATTTAGCTACTGCATAAAATACTAATTAAAGATTTCTTCTCACACCAAGCACAATTTACCAGAAAGTCTTCCTGTTCCTCTGTCCCAGGTCCTGGGAGTTTGTACATTTCACTTTGCACATGAAGGAGTCACAGGAGGATGTGACTTGTAATATGGCAGAGGAACTGTTTGTCTCAAAAAGAACACAGAACAGGTAAACAATGACAATAGACACACTCACATAAACCCCTGTCAAATGTGTATTTTTAAGTGGTGGGTTGACCCTATTTGGACACCAGACACCCACCAAAACCTCTCAGTCACTTGCATCTGCAACTGGACAGGGAAGAGAAAATACAAGGGAGGGTTCATGACTTGACATAAGAACAGAGTTCATTGCCCAAATACCTTCACAGGCAGAACAGGCTCAAATTTGGGATATTCATGGAACTCATTACTAACAAAATGAGAGCAGTATAATGAAAAGTAAAATACATCTTAAAAACACTTTCCCCTCAGTCCTCCCTCCTTCCCAGGCTCTACATCCTTCTCCCCAGCAGAACAAGGAAACAGGGAATGGAGGTTGTGGTCAGTTCATTCCACACAGGTTCCCCTTATCCAGTGTGGGGTGCCTCCTACAGGAGACAGGTCTCCAAGAATTTCTCCCATGTGAGTCCTTCCCATGGGGAGCAGCTCCTCACAAACTGTTCCAGTGTGGGTGACTCTTCCACAGGGTGCAGTTCTGCAGGCAAAACCTGCTCTCAGGTGGGTTCCCCACAGGGTCACAAATCCCACCAGGAAATCTGCTCCATCATGAGCTCCCCTCTCCATGGGTCTGCAGGTCCCTGCCAGGAGCCTGCTCCAGCACGGGCCTCCCAGGATCACAGCCTTGTCTCAGGCATCCATCTGCTCTGGCATGGGGCTCCTCCATGTGCTGCAGGTGGATATCTGGATCCCTGTGTCCTTCCATAGGCTGCAGAGGCACAGCTGCTTCACCATGGTCTTCACCACAGGCTGCAGAGGAATCTCAGCTCTGGTGGCTGGAGCACCTCCTGACCCTGCTTCTGCACTTACCTTGGTGTCTGCAGAGTTGCTCCTCTCATATATTTCCACCCTACTCGTCTTTGGCCACAATTATACCTATGCAATAACTTTTTTTGGTTTTTATCCTTGTTAAATATGCTATCACAGAGGGGTTTTCATAGTTTCTACTTGAGCAGTGGCAGATCAGTCCTGGAGCTGGCTGGCACTGGCTCTGTTGGATATGGAGGAAGCTTCTTGCAGCTTCTCACAGTAACTGTTGCCTGGAATCAAGAGACAAAACCTTTCCAAACAATATTAAGAATGATAAGATAAAAAGCAACTCTTTAATTTAAAGCTTTCCAGTGTGCACAAATATGGCTATATGCACACATAGCTAAACTGTGAGAAAGGACAGCTATGCAACTATATATTAAAAATCTACAAAGCTACAAATCTGAAAAAGGCTAAAAATCTTTAGGCATCAAAAACCACTTCTGTAACCCTCCTGCTACCAAAATCTGGCCATGTAACCTCAAGACTACTTCCTTCAGCATTTATTATATTTGATAGTTTCATGATTAATACTGTACATTATATGGTTACTGATCAATAGGATTACTTGGCTCTCTCAAGTAAGATCACTAAAGTGTAAAAAAAAGAAAAGTGCTGGAAACATTCACCCTGCTTTAACCCCTCTGGGCACTATCCAAATTCATACTGTTTAAATGATATTATAGAATGGTTTGGCTTGGAAGTGACCTTCAAATCACCAAGTTCCAATCCCTCTGCCATGGGCAAGGACACCTTCCACTACACCAGGCTGTTCAGAGCCCCATCCAGCCTGGCCTTGAACACTTTCAGGGATGGCGTAACCACAGTTTCTCTCAATAATCTGTTTCAGAGCCTCATCATTCTCAAAGAATCTCTTAATATCTAATCTAAAACTACTGTCTTTCAGTTTGAAGCCATTGCCCCTTGGTCTGTCACTACATGCTTTTGTAAATAGTCTCTCTATGAGGCTCCTTTCAGGCACTGGAAGGCTGCAATTGGGTCATCCCACAGCCTTCTCTTCTCCAGGTGGAACAATCCAAATTCTCTCAGCCTTTCCCATGGCAGGTGTGCTCCAGCTCTTTGATCATCTTGGTGGCCTCCTCAGTACTTGCTCCAATGAGTCCTGCCTGTGCTGGGGCCCCAGAGCTGGATGCAGTTTTCCAGATGGGGTCTCACCAGAGTGGAGCAGAGGGGCAGAATCCCCTCCCTTGCCCTGCTGGCCACGCTGCTTTGGATGCAGCCAAGGATACAGTTATGTTTCTGGAATATAAGTGTGTGTTGCCAGCTCATGTCCAACTTCTCATCCCCCCAAGTCCTTCTCATCATGGCTATCATGGATGTTCTTCATCTGTATCAAGCCCTCTCAAATGCCAATGTGAAAATGTCCATGGGTATCACAGATTTTTCTGCACAACTTACAGTTGGTGGAGAAATCAAAAGTCCTGGTGATTAAACAGAGCTTTATCAATCCACACTATCACTGTTATTTAAAAATACACCGAAGCAGCTGTTTGATCTGTCCTCTATCTTGAGCCAATGACTCAATTTGTGAGTAATCTGTAGTACAAATGAATGGAACTTCATGAGACTAAAAGAATTACAGGAAAAAATACAGAATGTGAAGAAAAAGCTGCAAATAATGAACCTGGGGCCAGAGGAAAAGTGTTGTTTAAAGAGAAAGAGGTTCTCAGAGTGCTAACTTGCTGTATACAAATACCTATGTTAAAGGAATTTTTTAAGACATAGCACAAGATTTGTGAGGAATTGTTGAGAATGAATGTTTCTGCAAATCTCCAAGAAAGAAGAAAAATTCTAGAAAAGCCAGTGAGCCTGAAGATCTGTGGGGCTATTGGACATTTCTGGCCCATTTCCTGGTGTATTTGTATCATGGCCAGAGACTGTTCCCTGGTGCCTGCACAATGAACCTTATCTCCCTGCTCTGTCCATGGTTTCCTAATCCTCTCGTCTCATCCAAAAGCTGGAACAGAAGGCACAGAGCAGTAGATAATGCTATTATGAACATTTTAATCTGCCACTTGTTTTTCCCACTGGGTATCCCCAAAAAACTGCCCTCTTTTCCTCTACACATTTCCACTTTATAGCTTCACCTTCCACTGCCAGGTATTTGGGGATGCTTATGTCTTTGCTGTCCCTGGAGCATACAGTGAACACATGAACAGTTTATCAACTATTTTGATAAGTATTTAGAAATATCATTAATTGGACAGATTATATCACCACAAAGGGTTTAGAGAAAGAGCTAGGAGTTGAGGGGACAGGTGTAGAATTTTCTAGGACAAGTAAGAATTTCCTAAGAACTTAGAGAAGTTGGGAAGGTGAATGGATAGGATCTTTGAAACAAGCAGGGAAGGAGGACAAAGAAAGAGAGCTCAACTGTCAAGTAGTTGTAGGGTCAGGTATATTCTTATGAGCCATTCTACATAAATAGTCCAAATAATCCTAAATAACATGCAGAGTCATCAGTTTCAACAAAGACCTTAAATAATTATTGAGGGTTTTCTTCACAGAAAGCCAAAAAATACGATGTAAGAGAAATGGAGCTGACATTTACCACTGACATATTTAGTTGGTTCCACATGAATCATTTTTTTAAAAAACTGTTATGCACATGAATGCATCTTTATATTTTTGAATAATGTTTCCTTTAAATAATTACCATTTATTTTATGAATTTTCCCATTCATTTCTTCTCTCCTTTTTTTATATAAAGTCAGGTGTTTATAGATTAGCTGATTTTTTTTCACTAAGTGTACTGCTCCCTCCCTGTCTGTAAAGTGAGATGAGAGCTTGATGTTTATGTGGTTAAACACGATTTGTGCTTCCTGCCTTTGAGGCACAGCTATAGATCGTGCTGTGTTATTTATCTTGCTTACTCTAGCTTTTTGTGATGAATTATTAAAATGTGCCTGGAAGCATGGAGCCATTTGGAAGAAGGGTCTTACTGGAGAGTAGAACAGATAAAAGCACTGAGATAAAACAAGCAACCCTGTCACCAGCAGACACAAGCAATATTGCAGAGAAGAAAGAGACCATTTTATCGGTCAAATTCTGCTTACAGCCACACTAGGGAAACCTCATCTAGTTCAGTGAATACAGCTGGCTGCTTGAATTCATCAGCTGCTTAGAAAACAGTCCAGTGGCTATCCAAAGGCAAAACTGCCACATGAAGCATGGAAATGTAGTTTACATTGTTAGTATACCTGCAGCAAGACTGCAAGATACTGTAACAAGAGACCAGTCCAGGAAAAAAAGTCCTTCTGTCTCTGAAGTCTTCATACAGCTTCTTTTTTGTCTCAAGAGAGGTAAAGCACTACGGGATTTTTCTCCCAGGAGAAGCACTTGAATGGTCCTGTTATTGTGTTGGGTGAAATTATGCCTGGCTTTTGAAATAATCACAAAAGAATTTCTTTGTCAAATATTGCTACCTCTAAGTTTGCAATTCTTCTTTATTTTATTTCACTAACTATAAATAATTTTGAAAAACTTAAAACAATACATTAAACTTTTGCAAGTAATAGGTCTAAGATCTTTAGACAAATCTCAGGCAAAAAAAAACTCAATTATTTTTAAGAAAAAGAAACAAAAATAAACATGTTTTAATACCCTATTAAACTCTTATTTCACACAGTTCACAGAGAAGCCCTCAAACCTGCAGCAGAACATGAAACTTGAAAGAGGATTGACAAGAGATAAAGGATCTGCCTTTTCCATATTTCCTTAAGATCTTCCTCTATTATACAGCTTTTAAAATGAAGCTTGCTTATGCTGAAGCAACATAGGTCAGAATTTAGCAGTGAATTCTGCAGAGATTTGCCTTCCCTGACTGTATTCCTGTGCTGTGCAGGGCATGCACAACCATCACATTCAGCACATTCATGGTACTCCAAGAGGAAGTTACTGTGCTCTCCTAAGGGAAGGGAGATGCTTTTTCTCTCCCAGGTTCTCCAAGTCACTTCTGGACTCCAGCTGCCAGGAGATAACTTGATGCCTATCCATAATTAAACATGCCTGGAGAGAAAGAACAGAGGCAGAGGGTAGAGCATGAACAAGCAAAGACAACCACAGATCATCAGACTGGGACAAGCTAGTCAGAATCAAGAAGTAGAAGACAGCTGGGGAAAAAAAAAGAAAGGAAGAAAATAGAATGAATAAAAGTAGTGGGAGGAACTGAGGAAGTTACTTGGAGTTGTTGGTTTTGTTTTATCTCCCTGGTGATAGCTGACCATTACTATATTTTACATGAAAACGAGCTTTGAATAGGTCTGAGGAGGACATGGGTATTTTTCCTGATTGAGCAATCAGGTGAGTTGGACAGGAAGATATCACTGTCAAGCTACAAGAAGATTTTCCATGAAGTTGAAATTGGAGTCCACTTATAGTTCAGATTCCCTTGGGATTAGGCAGTAGCTCAGCAGGGTTTCCAGGACTACAGTTTTGGATTTAACTGTTTAAGTGCTATTCAAATGGCCATTTCAATATCTGCAAACATCAGTGTAGCCAAACAAACCTTTTCCATTCAGCTCCTCCACAGATCCTCCAAATTAGGCAAGCCATGAAATTCTGAGTGTGAGTCAGAGTATATCTTGTAGAAATGCAGGAAGAATAATAACAGGACAGAATTCTCTCAAGAGAAAAGTTTAGAAAGCCTTCAAAGCCCAACAATGCCATTAAAAAAATAGCTCCTTTTCAATAACTGAATGTGAATATGAAAAGAATTTTTGGTGGTAGTCCCTTAACACTCATGTGAAGTGCACCTTGATGTGCTCTAACACATGCAGCATATTGCACTGATTTCCAGCTTAGTAAATCATACATATTTCTCTGCTGTCAAAGGTAATAGGACAACTGGACAACTAATTCTGTACAAACGGTGTTAAGGTCTTACTACATAACCTTACATAGTACAGATTTTAGGTACAATGAGTTAATTAGGATAACCCACATTAGGATATTAATCACCTTGTGAATTCCTAAAAGTTTTCTAAGTGTCTCTTTATAAAACCAGCTTGTGAGGAGTGCAGCTGGAGCTTGTTTGGAATGAAAAAATAACGAGAAAATGACAGGTGAATGAAACACATGCAGGAGTTAAACAAAGAGATAATAACACCTTGGTCACAGTGTGGCTTTCAGAATCTACATGGGAACTCAGATGTGCTCTTGTTACACTAATATGCTGTAAGTGAAATGCCCTGGAACCCAATAAGCGCATTGCAAATTTTTCAGTAAATTAGAGGCAAGTCAGTTAGCACAGACATTTAGTTTAATTAGCTAAATTCTACCATTTGTAAATACAGACAAGAAACCTAGGCATAATTTCTCTATGAGGTTTACAGAAATAATGAATAATGAAATATGAAATAATGAAAGCTAAGCAATTAAATTCCCAGTTTAATATATCGCATGCAAATCCTCAAGTGTATACAGATATGAAGGTAATGCTGCTTCTATAAAGCTAAGCTTCAAACATTTAAATACTACTTGCTAGGATATGTTTGCTGCCATTATTATATTCCTCAAAAAACGTGCCTTGAATTTCAGTCTAAAACCTACCAACATTCTAAAGAGTTTGCAAACAGATCATATGTCAGAAGTATTAGTAATAGTGCCCAACACCCCGAACACACTGCAGTGTTTTTAGCAACAGCTTTGTTCAGTAAGCTTATGTAAAGTTGTGCAAATGTAGAACTTCATCATTTTGATGATGGAGCTCTGAGGGGTTACATTTACTAAGCTGGAAAATCATCAATAAGATGAAGAACTCTGTCTGTCAGCAGAATATCTACTTATTCAAAAAAGGTGCACTCATTCTTGATTTATTCAAGTTTGATACTGCTCTTTTTCCTGAATGAAATAGAGACAGAAGAAATGGGGTGAAGCAGAAGAAATGGGGTGCATAAAATAAGAGCAGGGAGGAAAAAAAGTATCCATGTGGATTGGACAGAAAATTTAACATAAACTTTGCCAATAGGCATTCTCTCCAAGGAGGACAACCTGAGATACCAGAAATGATGCATATAAGCAGGATCTCATCAGGAAATCAGGGCAGGGTTCCCAGCTGATAAGAGAAACTATTACAATTTTGTCTCAAACATCCTCTTAAACTTGATTTCTTTTCCTTTCACAGTAGTGTTCTTACAGACATTTGTATCTTTGTTGTCTATGCTGGGAAATGTAAATGGACATTTTTGTCGCATTTTTTCCTTAGCTCAAACCCTACAGATAATTTCAAGATGATGATTTTCCTCTTCCAAGCATATTGAGAGACTAAAAGTAACATTCCCAGAGCCCAGTGTCACATTTTCTGACATAAAGGTCCAGCATATCAAAGAAGCCTAAGACTTTTTTTTTTTATAGAAAGTCTATTGGATTATATATTTTATCAAAGGGAGCAGGAAAGAAGTGGGGTCAGTCACTGTCACAAAGGCTTTCTGACATACAGTTATATGTTTGAACTCTGAAGGTTCAAATACATTTTTGTAAAATTTTCTTTTTAAAACAAACCTTTTATGTGTTTATATTTACTGGCAGATAACCTAGAGATCTTGATTTATGTTGTGTTTGTCAAGGTAAGGAGAGATTTCAACTTTTCAGGATGTTTTTTTCCTACCCTGTTTTGTGACAGGCAAAAGTTCATTGAAACAAGCAACATTCAATTCTGCCAGTTTCTGCAAAAGATTGGTTTGATGGCACATACAAGACTGAGTGAATAATTTGTTGTTTGTATTTTTCTGTTACACATTACAGGACATGAATAGAGCAAAGCTGTAAAGTTAGTCTCTCTTTCCTGCCATTAAAATGTTTTTGTTTGAAAGAACAAGTTACCTCATCACTATCTATAGACTTCTATTTAACTTGGAAACAAGTTATAGAGAAAATAATTCTTTTGAATTTATAAATGCATAATTTTATAAATTATCAGCCACCCTTATACACTCTATTATTTGTAAAAAAGATGCACTTGGAAGAGTGTTTGGGGGTTTGAGTTTTTTTCCTCTGCATTGTTAAAGATAAAATCCAAAAAATGGATATTTTCATCACTTAATAAGATACTGACTTTGCTGGAAGCAGAAACCTTTATTCTGGAAACCCATAACCCTTGCTTTAGTATTATTCCCTCTGGATGTTTTTTCCTCTCAGTCTACTTGCAGTTAGAGTTTTAAGACAAAATAATACAAAAAAAAAAGCCACCAGACATTGTTTTTCCTTCTTTTCCTTCAAAGGATAGATTGCATCTAAGAAAATATCTTCACATTTCTAAGTTGCATGTGTATGTCTGTATTTTAATTTTCTAATTTGAAAAAAATAGCCATAACTCTTCTGACTACAGAGAACATGAGGACATTTTGGGCATATTTTTTCAGACCTATTTGGGATATATATTTCACAGAAAGGGTGTGGCTTTTTCAAAAGGAAATAAAAGAGTAATAAGCAGATTGAGCCAAACACTTTAATGAAAGATTATTAAAGAACATAGCTGTCCTAAAAACCAGCAAGTTATAGTTACTATACAAGTTGTGTGTAATTATATTTCTTACAGAAAACTATATCAGAAATATAGGATTTCCTCTGCAAGTAACTGAACTGTTTTACATAAGACCATTTATGTTGAAAGACCAATTTTTTTTTTCTTTTAAATGAGGAGTAGCATTTGGTTCTATGGAGTCTTCATTTGATGGTTTTTGCAACCTTACTGGAATGTTATGGTTTCTACCAAAGCAGAACGAGGACTGGTGGAATTTCCATTGTCTTTTCCAGGAAACCAATCAACTTTTAAAGAAAATGCAGGCCCCACTAATTCATGTCCTGACAGGACCTCTGGTAGCTTTGTGCTGGAGTTTTGCTTAGCCCTGATGGCATATTTCTTTGCTGAGTTTTCCAATGCAGAGGTCAACAGTTAAATGTTATTAAAATCTTCATTGATGTAAATAGATACATGCTCAGAGTAAGGACTTGGCCAGAAAGAGGGGTCTCCAGCCTACCCACCCTCTCCAAAACAACCACTTTGTCCTGTATTCAATTCCAGCTGCATTAATCTTCTCCAGAGCCCAGATAACGGTTCCGTGATATTCCTAACCAGTTATGCTACCATTCCTCCAAAGATACAGTTCACAAGACTATTTTTCATTCAGTTTTATATTCACTGAGAAGCAATCAGCTTCAAAAATAGGGGAATTGAACATGAGCCTTTTCAAAGAAATAGAAACACTAAATTATCTTTGCTTTAGTCTCCAATGTATGTAGCAGAGTATGTTATACTTAAGTTTGTATTGGAATCCAGCATCCTTGCTCAAACTGCTAATTTTTATTGGACAAGAACAGGAAAAAGCAATCTGATGGTGGGCTGAGAAAGAACCTTGTATTTCTTGGAATGACAGGACCAACTATTATGTGATATTTGAATATTTGTTACTGTTAGGGTTGCAATACAGGTATTCAACATTCTAAATAAATTCCCTACCTACTGATAGCACTCAATACTCATTTCCTCGAGAAAAGAAATCTTAATAAGCATCTAAAAATGTTTTGCCAGGAAAATATGGAAAAAACTTTCTATGTACAAATACATATGTATATGTAAATTTCTCCAAACAAGTAGCTGAGCAAAAGAGTGGACCCAAGCTTCATACAGTGGCACTTAAAACTTTGAACTAAATAAATCCTTGTCCAGTGGAGATTTTTGACTGAAGATTTACTGGGGCTAAGCCATGTGCTCAAGTTTACAGCCATATGAATGGTCTGCATTCATTTCAGTAAGGAACCCTTGCTCCTCACAGGAAACTGTCCAAAGAAGACAAAGAGCAAGAGGCACATCGTATCTCTAATTTATGGCTCAGCTTCCAAACACTTTCATATGCTGGCTGTCAGTTTGTAACTCCTGCCTTGCTCAGCTTAAAAAAAGACATGGTCAGACAACTGCTGACATGGCACATTAAAAGGAATAAAAGTACAATACATCACTACCAAAAAAGTCCTCACAGCATTCTGGGTGCTTTTCTGAGGGCTTTATCCAGTACCTAGCCCAATCTGTATGAAAAGATTCAAATAGACTGTGGAAACTGAAATAAATAATTTTTAAAACAATTCAATAAAGTTATAAATGAAATCTACATCTCAAAGAAGAACAATGTGTGGTTCAGATTTCCAACTTTTAATGCAATTCATGCATCAAAGCTTAAGAAATGGTTTCCCTGTTTGATCACAGCAGAAATTCTTTGTTTCTTTTTCATTACTGCTGGGATTTTTTTCCCATTCCATTAAGAAAACTTAATTCCAGCTTGGGCCATTTGATTTTTTTTCTTAGTATCTTTAAACCTCTGTTGTAATGGAATCAACAGAAGTACTATCTAATCATATTGTTCTGCTATTTATGAAGGTTTATAAATCTCTCTGCAAGTAAATTAGTGTCATATCAAACTGCTGAGCCTGAATTTTGCTGGCAGAGACAGATATAGGGCACTTTTTTTTAGCAGGGAACAGCAAATCCTGTTTTAAAAATAATTCCTCTCTCTTCCCTCCTAATCTAGTGTATTCAGGAGTAGGACTCTTATGTGGGTCAGCTACTACAAAGATGAATTCCTTAAACTGCTGTTTCACAAAGTATGTGTCAACTATTCATTTTAACATATTCATTACTGCTAATTTAAAAATCGAAGCATTTAAACTCCTGCTAATATAATTATATTAAATCTTACTGCATTTCACACACCCAAAAACTCCCCAAAATTCTCCAATTACTTTCAATAGAAATCAGCTTCAGTGAAAGAACATTTAGTCATACCATAACAACAATCAAAATCTCTCCTTACACAGTGAAGCCCATAAAGGAATATGCAACCCCAGATAAAAAGACAAATTTACAGAAGTGCTCACTGAGCCACTTTCCATCCTTTACCAGTAGTGCTGGCTGATTGGAGAGGTCCAAGTAAAGCAAAACTTCACAAATGTGATACTCATCTACAAGAAATGTTGGAAGAAGAAGGTGAGAAAGTATAATCCTGTCAACCTGGCCTCAAAGCAGGGGAAGCAGATCGTCCTGATGCCATCTCTCAGTATGGCCAGGATAACCAGGAGCTCAGGCCCAGACAGCAGGGGTTTATGGAAGGCAGGTCCTGCTTGGTCAACCTGATCTTTCTGTGACAAGGTCACCCACTTAGTGGATGAGCAAAGGTTGAGGATGTTGTCTACCTGGGCTTGGGGAAAACCTTTGATGCCGTTTCCCACAGCATTCTCCCAGAAGTAGTTGAGTCACCATCTGGTTTAGCAGTGAACTTGGCAGTGCTAGGTTAATGGTGGGAATCAATGGTCCTTAAGGTCTTTTCCAACCTAAATAATCCTGTGACCTAGGATTCTATAAATAACTCTTTAAATTTGCCATTTACACATAGTAAGTAAGTATTTGCCATCCAAACTCTTCCAGACTAAATCCTAGAACTTTTTTTAAATGTGGTATGCAGACAATTAACTCCAAAATAATATATTCTCAGACATGCAATACATACAATCAATCCCAAGCTATTTTCACACATGTTAAAAATTCACTTGGTTGTCATAGGAAAATAATAAGCTGCAATGGACTGGTTTTGCAAAGAAATAGAATGTTTAGCTTTAGGTTGGGTTTTAGTTCTGAGTCTTTAGGTTTGCTTTGTTTTTTAAATGTCTGATAATGTTCTGGTATGCTTTGAGTTGTTTGACTTGATATCAAGTTATGAAAACTCTACAGTCACTTCTGAAAATACTTTGCCAGCTTTCACGTAGTTTGTATTTCTAATGTTTTGCCATTGTGTTGTTGTAATGGGCAGTCCTGCTTTATGTGGCTTTATAAATACCTTGAAATGGTTGCTGTTTTACAGGATACTTGAGAATTTTTCAGAGTACTCAGGTCCCCCAACATTAAAGTTTTTAATGAAACTTGGGCATTCTTTCAACATATGATCAAGAGTGAGTAGTCAGAACAAGAATATTTATGACTACTTCAAAACAGGAGTTAGAGAAGAAATATAATTTTAAGAGACTAGATTGGCAGGGTTGAACGAAGTCTACTAAAAGTGATTAAACACCTCCTGGTTAAGAGGGAAAGACTAGAAAGATTACCATTTCTATTTATAAACTGTAAAGTTCAAGCCCTGATCTGAATAAGTTACACATAAATTTGCCTGATGTGTTAAGTTCTGTTGGCAAGGCTTACTAAGAAATAGAATGCTTCTTTTGATCCAAAAATTATATTTGCACTAAAATTATTTTGTGTACTATGCTGATCAATCACAATAATAATCCAGAAATTTTCTTTCGAGTAATTCCTGTTGACAATAAATATTCTTCTAGCACTTGTCTATGGGGCTTCTGTGTATTCCATATACTTCTTTGTTACTCAAAAGATATTCCATATAATTTTCTTTCACTTCTCTTCATAAAGCCCTTTACTAACACAGTACTGCATATCTAAGCTTTCTAATCTGATTATTCAACTGATTATTCCACATACTAACACTAAGGGATATCTATCATATGGAGAGAAATAAGTCAGTTTATGTGTATCAATCTTAAATTCTTTATATAGCTGATCTCAGGTTTTTTACCTCAGTTAAAGCCATTTCTCTAAATAAAGCACCCTGGTAATCATTTCCTTAATTCTGAGCTTAACTAGGCTATCACAGGAGAGAGTTAATGAAAATAATGCCATTGACTTAAGCTGAAGTAGGGTCAGGCATTGTATATTTGAAATGAAGCAAAAAAATACGTCACAACACTGCTAATTATACCCTGGGGAAGACTGCTTATAGGTCTGAAATCTATAAGCAATGAATTCTGCTTTATATTCCAGCCATTAAAGTTATGCCAATTAATAAAAGAATAAAATAAAAAAGTTTGAATCTTTCTACAAAAATTTCAGCATTTCAATTACTTCTTCTCTAAGTGTGTTTATGTGAGAGATGCACAATACTTTTGTTTTTGTTCTGTTTGATGTTGGTGTGCTACTCCCCTCCTAGATCCCTGAGGGAGATTTCAAGTTTTGAGGTAGCAAACTTCACCGCGTTGTGCCTGCCACCCACCTCAGTTGGTGGGAAGTACTTTTATATGCTACATTTACTTTAATGATTATGAATTCTTAATAATATGAAAATCTATTCTATTTAGGAGATAAGGCAATTGTATGCAAACCCAATGCATTAAATGTTTGTAATTCTACAAAGTAAAATCATTCCTTCAGTGTACAGGTCCTAAAACATTTTTTTAAAAAAAAACACACACCATCTGTTTTTCCTGCCTGTAATGCCAGGGAATGGCCTTGCTTAATCCCTTCAATTTTGTTAGTCCTGGAGACAAAGACATATTTTCAAAAGTATGAGCAATGAATTTTTATCACAAGTTTTCTCTTGAAAACTCTTGGATCTGTAATGACTTGGGTACTTTTGAAGCATTACACCTTTTACAGTAAAGCCACCAAATATGAAGAACAGAATACTACTAAACTACACTAAAGCAACTACAGATTTTCATATAGTTGAGGAAAACAGACATAGCAGAACCAGCACTCCCATTCAGAAATTCAAAATGGCTCGGCTGATAACCAGGAAAGCTAACAGTAAAAGTTTCTGTGTTGCCTGACCATCGAAAGCACCACAGTTTCTGATACTGAGAAATTGATTTTTAAGTGCAGTTGCAGAAGAGCCGATTATCCAAAACTAAAAAATATTACAAATTAAGAAGAAAAAATGAGGAGTACAGCTAATATGAGAGATTATTGATAAAGTTAACAAAAGAGGGCACATAGCAACAAAGGTGCAGTTGATCCAAGCTACTGGAAATTACGTGTTATAGGCATGATTAATATAAACTGGGAGAGGGCCAGCAATTGAAAGAATAATGCTAAAGTTCAGTAATGACCCTCATGAACTCTCTTCCTTCAGGACCAGAATAGTAACTATAACACACTGATGCAAAAGTGTGGAAAATTAAAGCCTGGGAAATTAAAACATCTCTTCATAGAAACCTGTCCACCTGTTGGGCTCTTCTCAGATTGAGGGGTGGACAACAGAATGCAGAGATGAAGGTGAGCAGTCATTGCTTTTTCTACCAGTCCTATGCCTAAGGAGCAGGACAGCCAGGCCACTTGCTAGAGTGCTATTGGGGAAGGAGACAGCTGGGAAACAATCTGACCTTTCATCTTCCAGTGACTATTTTATTGATTATTCAGTGAATTCCACAATTGTACTAGAATGTTCAGATATTTCAGAAAATGTGCACAGTCAGAATAGCTCTTTCTTTGGGTCTACTTGTTCAACTTGTGTGAGAGTGGAAAAGCATTGCTCTTTGATTCTATACTGTGAGTCCCTGTCTCAAGTTTCTGCATGGGTTGTATGCTGTCAGTAACTCAGGTATCAGTGCTGCCAGTCAGTGACAGGAGTTGTCACAAACCAAAGTGCCTTTTGCTAGAATGTGTCATTCATCTCAAGTAACATGGTTGAGAAAGCCAGGAGACCGTGCAGTGCAGGCTCACCTAACGTGCTGGGACAGCTCTGCTGCTTCTGGTACCCAGTTTGCTGCATGATCCAGCTTTTCCTCAAAGGTTTAAGCCAGAAGAAGAAGTGCAAACTAAATAAAAACAGTTTCCTTCAGGAAAAAAAAAAGAACCAAACAAAAACCAAACCAAACAAACAAAACAAAGCCATCACCACCACCACCAAAAAAAAACCCTAAACCCTGATCAAGAAATTACATCTGCTGTTTGCCAGTTTCAAAAGGTTTTTTTCTACAGGTTAGTGCATATTACATTTTGCTTACTTAGGGGGACGTTATAAAAGGCACAGCTGCTAATCTGTGACACATACTGACATCATGGAAAGGGGCAAACATTCACCATCTTTCCATATTCGTGTTGTGTCACCTGATAGCTTTGAAACTGTGATATAACAAACAAATAAGAGATTATGGCAATAAAACTTTATAACCTGGCTTCAATGAGAAAAAACAAATAAATAACAGACTGAGCATAAGGGACTAGGGTATATGAAGTTTTAGATTGCTGTTTACAATACTGAAAACAGAAAAAAATGGAGCAACATTTCAATTCATTGCAATTCAGAAGCCTTTATCTCCACGGAACCTTAAAAGCAGTACTTTATCTTAAAATTTACTCACATTGACACAAATCTGAGTTCACATGCAATCTTATTCTTCAATTTCCCTTTTAATTTTCTATTTAAAAAATTGCATTTAATATGTGCAAACAAATTACTGTCCTTTTAGGTTGGTTTTATTACATCTTATCAAACCTTCATTATTTATTCGGTTGTAGAAGTTTGATTTTACAATACTTTCAACTGCAGCTATAGAAATGCTTTCTGAAACCTGAATTTTTTCTGAATTCCTTTTAAAAAGTAATCATTCCTTTAATATTTTTCATTTCGTTCAACTAATTTTTAAACTTTTGTGAACTTGAGCTTCATTTCTTGAAAATAAACCCATCATATACAATATGCAATTCATTCAGTAGAAAAGTATATTCTGCCTTTTTTAATCTGATGAATGAATTGAAAGTAAAGCAGTAATCCTAAATCAGTTCTGTATTTAATGTCTTAAGTACATACAGCCACACCTTTCTGAAAACAGATATTGTGTGCAAAACCAGGGACATATTAACTCACGATGAATTCTTCTCTTTGTTAAAATATTAGGCCTACATTAAACTGTCCAAGAAATGTAGTTTAAATGTCTTTCTCTTGCAGATGAAACAGACTTTAAATCATTTTTGCATAAGGTTATGGGGAGTTCAGCAGTTGCAAGGGGCTGTGGATGTTAGATTGTCACAGTTCTTCAAAGCTGCACTGATCAGAGCCTCTGAAGTAATTTATCCATGCCCTGCTGATTCCAGGAGCAACCAGCTCAATACGCATCTCTTTTCCATGTTCATATGTCAAGATCTACAAGAGGGTCTCTAAATCAGTGTAATCCACCCTTGTCTGTACTCAGGGCATCTGACAACAGTTTAGTTAGTATCTTTTATCTTAAACTAATTTTATTCTCTTGCTGCATAGAAAAGACTATGGTCACCCTCCTACTCACTAATGAAAGGTGTCTTTTGGGGGATTTAATCTTCCACAAATATGTAAATGTTGCTCTGTTATACTGAAAGTCACTGCTCTCATAATGTTTTACAAAAAGATATAAAATTTTGCTCTCTCCCACTGAAGACTCCTTGCTCTTCCTAAATGTTCTTTCTCTGAAGTTTCTGTTCCTGTAAATCTTATTCTTGCAGCCCAAACACAGCAGCAAGCTACTAGGCAAACAAGCGGGTGCTAATTGATCCCTGCAATATTTTTTTAGGCAAATGAAAAGGGATTAAAAAAAAAAAAACAAAAACAAAAGGAAATAGACAGATGGTAAGGAAGATACTTGCAAATTCAAATGTTACTGACTTAATTTAAGACTTATAGGTAATTGTAATTAAATTAATAGCCCTGCAGTAGCAATGACCGCATTCACCTGTCAGATTTTACTCAAAAACAATGCACATACATTATTCCAAAGATGACAAATGGATCAGGTTGGATTGCCACTTCATTTTACTTTATTTAGCTCTGGAGCAAAACACCATTATATCAGGAACATCTAACAACTTCAGTGGCAACAATCCAAATGTAGAGTTTGACCTACAATGATCAAGTCTGTGTACCTCAACCTTCATGATATGCTCAGAACTCCAGTGATGTCTTTCAGACTCACAATGCACATATGACCTGGAAATGTACTGCAGGTGTTGTCACTCGTACTTTTCATAAAGTGGAAAAATGCCAAGTTGTTACTAGACTTCTTTAATTTTGAGGTAAAAATTATTTTAATGCTTCCCAATTCTGTCAAAATGTTTCAGGAAGAAAGTACCGCTGAGAGTGACAAATGCATTGATGCTGTCACACAAACTGGAAAAGAAATTTGTAAAAGTTTCCTGTCCTTCAGTAGTTTGTAGGTGAAGACTGTTAATCTTGAAAATTAAAAGTACTGTATTTGATGGAGTGCACAGAATAGATATGGAACTGTCTCCTGAGAGTTTCCTACCTTCGCAGTTTAAAGCACAGTTATAATCTCACAGAGCACTCCATTTTGGCTCAAATCTCTTATCTCACAGCATTTCAAAGTCTAACTGACTAACAATAACCTTACAGAGTTTAAGGCAGTGAACACACTCATGACTTCTTTCAACAGTAAAATGCCAAGCCAAAAATCAACTGTCAGTGCAATTTCCCTGACTTCGAGGCATGCATTTGATATGCTGTAAAATGCCAGTGGAGCTAAGTTCTCTCACGATTTTTAAAGGTCTAGCTTTTAATATCATCACAAAAATTTTACCTTTTTCCTCATTAGTCATATAATGTGCCAAAGATCTCAAAGCATGGTTATTTTATTAAAACCTTTATATAGGAAGTAAACATTACATTCATATCTTAAAGCAAAAGGTGCCCCCAGGCTCAAGATCACCCTTGCTGCAGTTCTGGAAGAAGATGCACCTGATTCACACCTTTTGCACTGCCACTAGGTGGGATAAAGCAATGCAGACTTGCCCTGCCAATGAGATGGCCAGATGTTGTCACAGATATGGGATATCACAGATTGTTGTATCCACTGTTATCCTGGCAGTCAAGCAAAAAGTAAAAACCAGTTCAAGCACTCATATGGTCCTAATTGCATGATCCTGCAGTCCACATAAGTGCAAGGGTAGCACAAAGCAAAGGGAAAAGGGTTCATAAGCCAGATGGGCAGGTTTATTTGCACTTTGCACTTAGACTTATCACTGTAACATTTCCTTACACAAAAAATCCTGGGTTTAACTCAATCTGCTTCTAATATTTCTCTGCATCTTTGCATTATACCTATTTAATCTGAAATAACCCCTTAATATACCTTTCTGCAGGGTTTTAGCATTGCTTGTGATGCTCCAAAACTTTCCTTGACAATGACTGCTGCTGTTCCCTTGGTATAAGAAATTATTACTTCATTTGTGCCATCAACACACATTTGTATCATTTAAACACAAAGCAGTAGTAAATAGCAGAACATACCTGAACAGGTATTGGCTGTGAAGGAGAGACACTTGCAAGCTGCTAGCAGAAGGAAAAAATGAAAATGAAGATAAGCAAGTCCAGCAGAATACCTGGAAAGGACAGACAGCTGCTGTCAAACAAGCTGTAGTACTGAAAACACACAGAAAACAACTTCATGGCACACTTTGAATTCAACCACTCGTGATTCTCTTATCACTCTACTGACAATAGATCTAAATGCTTATTAACCAGTTATTACAGAAAAAAAATTAGAAAAAACTGTTCTTGGGAAAAAAGGTGGAGAAAAGTTTTATGAGAGATCATGAGCCCCAGTATACAGCTGGTAAATTAATGCATAACCATAAATTCATACAATCCCTTTTAATAAAAAGATTTTAAAATTACCACGCTTTAAATGGAAGAAACAAGTAATTTTCAGTACTTTAATACCTATAATGAAATACTGTATTACAAGTAACTTATAGATACTGCTCTTCAGCTTTTGACTTGCTCCTTTTCTGATGGATCTGGATCTAAAGCCTGTAGTTACTAGCCCTGACAGTGTTGTAGCCATAACTGCAAGAGAAGAATCTAGGGACATTTCACAGAAACCTTAAAAGAAAGGCCAAAAGGTTTGTAAAGAAATTTAGCTGAAAAAAAGATCAGGATCTCACCTAAGGAATTGAACTGATACCTTCAGGACCTGTTACCGTAAAATGCCATTGATTCTAACTGTGTGGCATTGCTTTTGATTTGCAGATTAATTACTTCTCTTCCTGTAGCTGGAGCTATGTATTTGCACACCCAGACTTTGCTGGAAGTGAGAGTACTGAAAAATGACCTACGTGACATTTGCAGTAGGAAACTCATTTATTACATCAGGGTCCTGGAGATAAAATCTCATATCGTGAGGTGATGAATAATGCATTTTATTTAATTTAATCATCTTAAGGAAACAAATAACAAAAAATATTAACTCCTGACATGAGAGACTGAAAGTAGAATGGTGAAAAATACACAGCATAGACTGAAGGGAATTATGTGTAATGAATACAGTGAAAGATAAAAGGAAGTATGAAGTTTGAATACATGCCATTACAAGCATCATTTACAGAGCTTGAATGTTGACAAAGTGGACTGTAGAATATGCACATGGCTTTCTTTATTTTATTAAATTAATTTTTAGACAGTGATAGCACGATAAAATAACTGTCTTGAGAACATTGAAATATGATTTTGAAAGTTGCAAGGGCTCAACATGATGCTAAACATTTGAACCCCATTTGAACACAATTTTTCTCTCTGATTGTGTTATTATTATTCTTTTAAAGGAAGAGGAAAGCTTCTTCTCTTGTAAAACAAACAATCATAGTACTCTAGACTATCTTGGTCTGCATCATAGCCTGCTGGGATGAACAGGGAATGTTCTAGTCAATCACATGTAACTTGAACCCTGGAGGAAATTTCTGTCTTTATGAATCAAAGGATTAGTGAAGCCAGTAAGGACACCAAGAAACACAGATGTGAGGGGAGAAATGCAATTCTCAGTAGACATAATCCACTCAGCTCAGGATTTGAATTTGAGCTTGCAGTCCTTTCAATGAATAACATAGATTTGATACATCCATTAGATTGTCAGCTTTTTTACTAGAAACTTTCTTTCACGGACATTTTTTTCTTGTTTTGAAGAATCTATATGGATAGATTATGATGAATAGGATGAGATACAATGAATAAAGGCTCCAGTTAGATGTTCTAATTTAATTAATACTTACGTCACTCAATCAGAGTCTAAGGCATTTTAAAGCTATTAAAGAAGACAAATGGGTTTCTCAGGAGTCTGAGATCCTAAGAGCAAGATTTTCAAAGTGTACAAGTTTCTGCCTATTTTTCTGATGATAAAATCCCACTGAACCCTTAAACTTTGAGCTGGCTGCTTTCTCAAAGATATTTTTCTTTTTATTTAGGTCATCTTGAATAAAGATGTATATTTTTCAGTCTTCCACCCCTTATTAATTTTCTAAGTTTTTTCACAATTTGCAATGAATGCTTATATTTCATACACTTTCCAGTTCAGAAGTCATCACATCTTTCTTTCTCTTAACTAGCTTTAAATGTAAATCAACACTGATGCATTAGAGTAGCTGACTCCCTGTACAGAAATGCAGGCAAGGGTTCTACCTCAGGCCCCCAGTGGGAGATTGGAGGGCCAACCCTGTCCTGGGGAGCATCAGGCACAGCATCACCAGCTGGACAAGGGAGGGGATTGTCCTGCTCTGCTCTGCACTGGGGTGGCCTCCCCTTAAAGCCTGTGTGCAGGTTTAGGTGCCACAACACAGGAAAGTATTAGAGAATTCCAAAGAAAGGCAGCAAAGATGGTGAAGGCCTTGAGGGGAAGCCATATGAGGAGTGGCTGAGGTCACTTGGTCTGTTCAGCCTGGAGAAAGGGAAACTGAGACCCCATTGCAGTCTGCAACTGAGTCTACAGAAGGCAGAGGGACAGGCTCTGATCTCCTGTCTGTGGCGACCAGTGACAGGAAAAAAGGGAATGGCCTGAAGCTGTGCCAGGTTTAAGGTTGTGTATTAGAACAAGATTCTTCACCCAGATGGTGGCTGGGCACTGGAACAGGCTCCCCAGGGAAGTGGTCACAGGACCAAGCCTGATGGAGCTCAAGGAGAGTTCAGACAATGGTCTCAGGCACGCAGTGTGACTCTTGGGGATGGTGCTGTGCAGGCTTGGGATTTGGACATGAGGATCCTTGTGGGTGCCTTGCAACTCAGCTTATTCTGTGATTCTGTGATTAATAGTGCCACTAATACCTATAAGCCACATCCTCTTTAGGTAAGATTTATTAATGATAAAGATCTGTTAATCTTATATTTGCATTTTACCCCAATAAATATCAAGTTGGGCTAAAAAAATAAACAAAATAACTTCTTTTTTCATGTTATTTAGTCTGCAGAACAGTTTATGAACCTTCTGGATTTTACTAGAAGCCATCCGTCTTGTTATCATCTTTCCATCATCTGGCTTTCATTCTTTATCCAACATAATTATAACCACTTATTGATACAATTTATTTGAAAAGGAGTTTCCACTTGATTCCCACCATTAATTCTCCCTCATACTCTCACATGCCCACCCAGATATGTATATAAAGATGTGAATAGGATGTGAAGAAAGTTAGTACTGTGAGATAAATCCAGTACATTTTTAGGCTCCCTTATAGCCAACTCCTATGGAGTACAGAGATAAGCTCTGGGAGAATTTATAGTCTTCCTTTGAAATCTCTAAGAAGCAATAAACTACTCATCAGAGAGTTCCAAAATATAACCACCATCAGGGTACACAGAGTGATTCAGAAACTAAAGAACAGGGAATGAACCAAGCCTCCACCATCAAGTACTACCCCAAAAAGATCCACAAACTGTTGTATCCACTCACTAGAAAATCATGCATCAAATTTTAGACACAAAACAACAATTTACTTCAGTAAAGGAGTGGGAGAGACAGAGCATCACAAATATCCCAGGTTTCTCAAACTGTTATTATTTTCTATTATATTTTAAAGGATTTCCCTCAAGGCTTCTTGTTTTTATTATTAGTATTTCATTGTATTCCCAAGTGCGTAAGAATTTGGGCTGCCTTCATGAAATGTTTCTCAGAGTTTCTTCTTTCTTGCTTGAGCATTTGAAATATAAGCACAGCTAAAATCTTAAATCCCTTTCTCTACCATGGTCTGAAAGTACCTCAGTGAGAGAAATAGAGGAAAGTTGTCTGGGTATCAAGAGAGAAAGGAACTACAATACTCCAGCTGGGTATGAGGGCTGTGGCAAGGTGTGACAATGTTGGCCAAGGTGTGCAGAGTGTGTGAAACTTTACAGCTCTTCCATCAGAGCTTAAGGAACAAGGACACTACTGGAAATATGGGAATTGGATAGCACAAGTGCAGTGCAGAAAAATAAATATGCAGTTAAGAAGGAAAGAAAGTTCATTAGATAGGAAAATCAAATCTACCAAAGGAAGCAGAAAACAATGGGAAGGAGAAGCATCACAATATAAAAAGAGTCAACAAAAGTGAGCAATCTGTATATTGCAAAAAAATTTCCATCAAGTTTTACTTCTACTGAGACCGTTAGAAGCTTTGATCCAGACAGATCAGAAATAACACATCTTGGATGAGATCCTCATAGTGTGCATTTGCTAGATATGAAAATTGAGGAATCAAATTATATCATTTATAGATTCATCCTGCTGTTGCTTATCTTAATACTTGTTTTGGTAGCACATTTGAAGTATGTCAAAAGAATAAAAACTTAAGATTTCTCAAACAGCTACCAGCTTTATTCACATGCAAATTAAATACTGAAAAAAGCTTCTATCTGAAAAACAAAATACTATGACTGATAAACTGGTAGTGTTAATTCAGTATCCTTTGGATTTCAGCAGGAAAATTAGTGTTTCTAAATGTGAAGTCCTCCTTCTGTTGCACCTTGGATAGAAAGAAAAAATATTCAGACAGAAGAAATTAGTTACTTATCCATCCCTGACAGCAGCTATGTGTTAAGCTGATTTTAGCATTTGTCAAAAGAATGAAAATAGGATGGCACCATTCTCCAAAGCTGATGATCTGAAAACTACCAGTGGATCTCCCTGGCTGATCACCCAAGACATAAATACACTTTAAAAAATAATTTATCAAATATAAGTGGACCTTAAAAAACAGACTGCAATGACTTATACCAGAGACTGTAAAAAGAAATACGTGCTCATGTTGCTGTGCTTTATGAATTACTAGAAGGATGAATGTACTATAGGATTTACATTAAACCTTATAATAAGAACAAAACAGGGCAAAATATTCTCCATGTTTCTGTCATCCACAGAGTAATCTTTGTGGCAAACTGATAATTATGTACTAGTGATTTTCCCCTTATCTCTACCTGCCTTTAAACAGTCACATGCTGCCTTATTTATATTAGTACTCAATTATAATTGCATATGTAGCAATGTCAGGTGGTACCTAAGATGGTCTTTAAGATGGAGTCTACATTAGAAAAGATTTTAAGCCACTTTTGCCAATGGTGTTCAGCACTGTGGCAAAAGAATAAGACCCCAAAGACTCCTGGCATACCACTCTATACGTAGGTTTCTGTATCCTGTAAGCAGCTACAAGGTGTTCTTTGGTAAATCATATTTTAACAAAAAGACTGTTGACAATAAGAGCTTCTTTTTGCTTAAGCCTTTGTCTGTGGTAATTAACTGTGAAAACTTGCCACTTTTAAAAGTTTTGCTGACAAAATATGGAAGAGAGAGGCTCTAAACCTCTTCCTAGTCTGTGTTGCCTTTAGATTAAAATACATATTTTCCTGTTTCCATCAGTCAAAGTGACAAGCAGTGAAAATAAAAGCAGACTTAACATTGCTAAGATGCCATTCCATAGTTGCTCATGCTCAGATAATGTATTCCAGAGAGAAAGACTAAGATTAGAGAGAGATTTATATTTCTCTCCTGACTGCCCCCCAGGAGTAGGTATAGTAGACAAAAGATGATGAAATTCTATCAATTACAGGAAACTACATAAGCCAACCTTACTCATACAAAAAAGGGTATTTTCAAGGAATTATAACTTTTCTTTCTAACATATGAACTGAGATGAATAGCTATAATAATACTCTGGACCTTGCTGAGATAGATTGTCTAACTTTTCTCATTTGAACTTTATCTAGCACATAAATATTGATCATTCTAATATGTGACTCAAGTACAATGCCTCTTAATAACTGTATTTCTATATTCTGGATAATGCTGCACAATGTCTTATCTGTTGTATATAGCTATGAAATATTTCACAACCTTTCCTTCAGAATACCTCAGGTTGGACAGGGTTCCAAAGCCTATCTCTGATTCAAGGTTTGTCAAGGGGAATTGAAATATTTTTTAGAGGATTCTGAAAATTTCTACCAAATACTCTGTTTCCCACCAAGTCATAAGTTACTGGAAGAAACATCAGTCAAAATGTGACAGCAGAGCTGAAATGTAAAGTTTTTTCACTAAACTGCTTCTTAAGAGCCAGACTGTAGAGAAGTTGAAAATAAAATGTATGAAGCTTCTGTGAAAAACATGGAATTTGCCCTATAGATCATCTCCAGTGATTTAGAGCTGTTTATTTGGATTCACCTTGGTCATGTCTCAATATTATCTTCTTTTTTTTTATGCTACATATTTTAATAAATGTTCATAGAAAAATATGAGTGAGTTGCCCAGTAAACACAGCAGTGCCTTCACACAGATAAAAGATAAGCTTTTTAGTCCAAACAGGTTGAGTTACTGAGATGAAATAATACAAAAAAGTAAATGAAAAGGGTATAGATGGGATTCTATCTTCTATTAAAGACTCCAGGAAACTGCTTCTGTCCCAGAATAAAATGAATTACTTGAACTGCAGGCTGAACTGAACTGTCAAAAAGGCCAGTTCACTCATCCTTATCTAAAGAGACTTGTTTGCAAGCGTTTGAACCTCTGGTGAACAGCCTGATGCAGTACTAATCAAAAGGTGCGTCGTTTCCTCAGATGTGAAAGATGGAGTTTTTTGCTGAAACTGTCTGATATTCATTTCAGCCTCAAACTGCTGGTAATAGATTGCCACTAGCCAGTAAAAAGTTCACTATAAAGAATT
This sequence comes from Agelaius phoeniceus, assembly GCF_051311805.1. Taxonomy (NCBI): domain Eukaryota; kingdom Metazoa; phylum Chordata; class Aves; order Passeriformes; family Icteridae; genus Agelaius; species Agelaius phoeniceus. The sequence continues at coordinate 37,286,857 of NC_135268.1, read as the reverse complement.
ACATGTCCTTTCTGTCCTTGGTCACAGTTACTGTGTTATCTACAGTAGGCAATTTTCTCATGTGTTCTTCAGAAGGTCATTCAAAACTCTCTTACTTGGCAAGATGATTGGGATCTAAAAATATTATGATCTCCAGGCATTTAGCTTTAGTTAAATTTCCCAGTGTTCAAAATTAGATGAAAGTCAACAAGAAAGGTTAAATTCAAACAATCTGGTGCTTATAATTTACATGATATAACCAGAGCCCAATTTTGTAATTTTTCAGGAGTTTGAACAGTCATTGTTAATAGAAATACTAAGGATACTATGCATACAGTCCAATAAATTCCAATATATACACTCCAAGACTATATCTGCCTCTTAGATATATATGATTCTGACTTACATACATATATTTTGTACTTTCTAGCTTAATTTTTCAGTACCAAAAAAGCAAATAGCTTGGGAAGTTGAGTATTCATATTTCATCTCTAAAACGATGCCCTCATTATGTACAAATCCTACTGCTTCTGAAGCATACACAATAACCTTGGAAAATTACATATAGAAAGAAAAATCCAACAAACATCCAGGAATATTTCTAGAAAAAGGCCTCAAGCTGTGCAAGGTTTTACAAAAGGTTTGGTGAGGTTTTTGGGTTTGTTGTTTGGGGTTTTTTAGGCCACAATTACAATAAACGTATGGTACAAAAATTTCAACAGCTGTCACATTCATATTCATTCATTACTTCTTTTAAATAAATATTTCAAATTATCCCTTGATAAATCAGTTAATGTATTTCCCTATTTGCACAGGAATGGCTTACATCCAGCTTCCTTTTGAGCACACGATTGTTGAGAGCAACAGATTTGTACACAAGTTCCAAACTTATAAATTTATTAGTTCGCATAAGGCCAGCATAAAAAATACCATAAATACAGTAGAGAAGGAATTCTTACAAAGACTTGCTTCACCTAACAAGGACTAAAAGAAAATGAGAAGGAAGGATTTGCATTTTCCCATAGTCATCTGCCCTTTTTTTGGTTATGAATGCTCTCCTGAAAGGAAAGTTTTACAAAGATAAGAGTATTTGGGTGGTTTATACCTGGGACAAAAAACATGAAGGAAGGAGAGAAAAGATAAAAAACAATATTAGAAGTAAAAATTTCACAGGTGCAGCATATATAGCTGTTCCTCAACTATCGACAGCTATTATACACCCATCCTCTAATTTAGCCTCTTGGATTACAGTCAATCTTTAATCTTCAGGAAATAAGTGTCTGAAATTTGTCTGATTGGAGATTTTAGGGTGTTAGTGGTCTATAATTTTGCTGGTTAGTGGCAGGGCAAGGTTTATTATCTATCTAATGGGCCCTCATGAAGCAGAAAACCTAGTAACCTCTTAAAGCTCATCAGATAAAAGGATTATAGACTGATGCACTATCTTTAATGAAGCTCAAGAGCACTGAAGCCTTACTTTCTATGATGAAAATCGTGTCTGGGCAGGGAACAGAGCCCTGCACTATCCAGCCTCTGCCATTTAGTGATGGACAAATGGAGAGACCAGTCTATCCAATGTGGTCATGAAACAACTGCTGTAGGAAAAAAAATATGATGCTTGCAGGTTTTGATAAATTTATAATTCCTCTGGCAACATCAGTTGAAGCCCCAGTCCTATTAAATATCACTGCTGTGAAACTGAATGCTGTCACATTTCTCCCAGAACTGTCATAACGCTGATGTATAAACAGTACCATAGTCTAAAATTTTCAGCACCAACTATTTAAGGAATTCTGTTTTACTGAGTTTTACAGATGAATTTTTTGATTGTGCATAGTGTAAAACATGCCTGGAAATATTTCCTTTGCTCAAGCCATTCACTCCAAGAAACAAAGCAGAGTTAAGATACTGGAAAATTCCCAAATGCAATCAAATTGAGCTGTCTGTGGCTGGACTTCTGAGTTACACACCACTGGCTCCACTTTCCCAAGTGAGCATACAAAGTTGAACAGCACTCTATTGCTAGATGAAATACACACAGCTTTGACTAAAGCAGGTGAAAAATGAGGAGACAGTGGGCAAAGGGAAATAAAAAATCCCTGATTGAGCATCATCTTTATCTAGCTCTCCCTGTCTTCGCTCTTCACGTCTGTTCTGCTACAATAATTGCTAAGGCAAAGCATACTTTAATGTATTGATAAAATAAATCTGTTGCAGCAGCTCCCCAACGTCTTTCATGCATTCTATCCTGCTAAGATCACCACAATGAACCATACAATCACCCTATTCAGACAGCATTGCCATAATTCATTTTATTTAGGGACATATTGTGAAAATAGTAGTCAGGATCCTCTGCCTGCATTTCATCCAGCTGCCTGCTGCGTCATTGAGCCAAGTGACTGCAAGGGTATCCCCCAAGTGCCAGTCTTTCCATGGATTCTCAGTGCTTTTCTATTCCCAATTCAAAGTCTTAATTCTCCAAGTGATTCATGGCTCAGGGTTTTAGCTACTCAGCGATTTCAGTGAAGCTTTTAGCTTTGCGATCAATGATACAATATGAGCTTTAGTCTGAAATGTTGGATTAAGCACAATAATAAAAAGCAACAACAATAAAGCAGTCTTCTCTCTTAAAAGGATATGAAGCTTTATGGTACTTCCTAAGGAAATTAAGCCAACTCATCATAGAAGAAACAATTTTGGCAGAAGTGTAAAATTATAAAAATTAAGGGATTTGTGTAAACTGTTGAGTATGTATTAGCACAGGAAGCCTGCAACAGAATGCTAAAATTAAGAGAAAGAATATAAATATAACATTTGTGACAAATCTATTTAAAATGTGAAAAAACAAAAGAAACACGAACTGTTCTGAAGAAAAATATTAGCACTATTTTGTTGGGCTATTGTAGATAAAAAAAAAGGCTTTGAAATATTTTTATGTTGTTTTTTTTTTTTTTAAATATCCTAACCACACACAAGAAGAACTTAATTTAAAGAAGTTCAAGCGCTTTCTATAATTTAGCAAAGTGTCAATGAACAAGATATGGATGTTTCCTTCTTCAAGTCTAGCTTCATAATTCTTAACAGCAAAGACTATCAGTTATTTGTTGAACCATTTCATAGGAAATTAAGTGAAAGAAAAAGATATTTCATTTTCTCAAATGGGATTGCAGAAAATGAAATTAATTCATTCGCATCTATTTTAATAATTTTAATTAATTCATTCGCATCACTCTACTTCAGCTATCTAAACATGAGATAACTAAGAGAATAAATAAGACAGCTGCTAGTGTGTGCAATGACTGTTTCCCATTAAAATAATGAGGAAAAGAGTATGTCTCAAACCCTGAAGGTGGAAGTATGAGTCCCTGGGGTCATGATAAATGGTTTGTAGGTGGTCCCTCAAATGGCATTAAGCACACAAAAGTTCAGATTTAAGAACAATAACTATGTAAATTCATACAATTTGGGAGGCTTACTTATGTCAAGAAGAACTCCACTTACAAGGAATCAACTGAAAGAAGCGCTACAATATTTTAGAAGGAAGGGATCCTGCTTTGCAGTTTCTGATGTGAGTCTCACTAGGAACATCAGTGGTATGGGGTAGAGTGGAAATAACTGGATAGAGTACAATGATCACATAATTACACAGAGTGGAAGAACAATAATTTTTCCAGCCATACTCATGAAGGCTTTCTGAGCATTCCCCTTGAAACAAGGGCCATCATCTATGAGCTTACATTCAAACTGTAGATCTGCAGCATTCCATTAAGGTCTCATATGCTTCTCTTACAGGTGGAAAACACCTTTCATGAAGAGTTTCCAAAAGGCTTCTAGGGGCTTCTATAGCAGTTAAACCATTCCTTTTCATTTTCATTCTCCAAGATAAGACAGTTACTTTTGGATTATGTTTGGTTAAAGCTGTTAGTATTCAAAGATGGAAATTACAACTAGGTGAATCTTCATTATATTCTCCATACCTCTGCCCTTCAAACAAAAATTCTGTGTTTTTCAAGCTTTAATCAACTGCATTTCACACCATTCTCTTGAGATACATAAGGAAAAAATAATTATGAAGCACAATCATAAGGATTATCATAACCACAAATATAATCAATATACACATTATACATGAACTTTTGTTCAAAAGAAGACACAGTGAACTGAAGCACTATTTCAGGCAATTTTTTTTTTTCAGTTTTGGGTTTAATTTTTGAAAAAATCTTTGGATTAGTTTCTTTATTTGATGAGTGAAAAATTCCTCAAATCAGCATCCCAGAGATATTCTTAGAAACTCTGATAACCTTAACTCTGATATTATTTATAAACAATCATAACACCTAAAGCTAATGAAATCATACTAAGGAATAAGGCAATTAGGCTCCACAGAACTCACTGAAAGTATTTAAAGATTGAATCTGTCCTGTAAGTAGTTTAAGTAGTTTTTTTTGTATTTGTCATAATGAGACAGACCAACCTGCTCCTACACTTGGTGTATCTTAATGTGAGAAATGACTGGCTTTATAGAAGGATGCCAGGAAAACACAAGAAGCACAAAGCATAAATGCTTTCACCAGAAAGACAACTTATAGAAGAATAGGAAGTATTTCTGCTGCTCTTGATTGGAAAAGTTCAAGGAAAACAAAAAGCATCCTATCAAACTCCAGTCACAAACAGCTTCTCTACTCAAATTGGAACCAAAATAATCAAATGCACTATATTCCATAACTGCTGTTATTTTTTAATAACTTTAAACTTTTCTCCCTTAAAAAACCCAAAATAAAAAAAACCACACAAAACATCTTACCTATCTTTAGTAAGAGAATAAATTATGTGTTAAGCAGAGGCATTACTTGCTAATTAAAACAGTAATTAATTGCTTTGAAAAATCTATTTTGCTCTACAAAACCAGGAACACCTTTTCTCAGAGTTATTAATAGGTAATGACAACTGGAAATCAAGGAAAGACACATGGTCAGTGGTATAGGCTGTACAAACTAAACATTTAGGCCTCAAAGAAACAGATAAGGGAACAGAATGACTCATCTTATCATATAACTCCATATGCTGTAGGAATTAATTTTTATTGCATTCTATGATGAGACACCTAATCAAATAACTAACCTATGAGTATCTTCAAAGATGATGCCTCTTATCCCAGTCAAAATATATTTAAAATAATTTATTATTAATCAATGCAGCAACAATCTCTCGCTAGCTCTTTCAGTTGTAACTTCACATACTTTGAAAGTGCAAAAAAAGGATTTAAATTTATCATTGCTCATTAAACCTGCAAAAGGCTGTGTTAATTGGATGTCACCCTAATTCACTTACATGTTTCCTGACAATAAAGACCATATGATTTAAGTTCCACTGATTCTAAAGTCATTATTTACTGACTTCACTGAAGTTCATAGCCTGAAGTTGAAACAAGAGTGGTAAGAACTATCTGTGAGAAAGGAAGAGGATCAAAGAAACACAATTACTCTAAATAAAAAGGAAAGGGAAAAAAAAAAAGAAAGTGTAGAACATACACTAATACCTTTAGTATTTTTGAAGCTGTGATGCCCCACCTACACTGGACCCTCTCTTCCACTCACACCTTTCCTATCACAACAATCAGAACATTTGAGACAAAACATGCTTAGATCTGGTCCTCTACAGTCTATCTACAGTCTAATTGTGTTACTGACAAAGTATGTTCTTTACAAAATAGATTATTGATTTGACATGTTAGAAGTTCTACAAAGCAAACCAAACTATTTCTAATTCACTTTGAAAACAAAATAATTGGAAATATAAGTGAGATGTTGATTTTAGCAGCCCTGTGTTACAGAGATCATGAAAAATCTTAGATTAAGACACACTGGAATCTTGACCAGAACATCATAGACCATTTATGTGAAAAAGAGTGTGACCAATGAAAGAACAGCTTCCAGTGTGAAATGGATATTGAGAGATTATCCTGCATGCAGTGCATGACAAAACAAGCCTATCACAGGCAGCTGGGATATAATGCAAATGCATTGTAATTGTCTGTGGGTATGTGAGTGACAGATGGCTGCATTGAGTGGAGAGATAGAAATAGTGTATTCTATTCAGGAGTAAAGGGAATACAATAAAAGTAGAAGTGTAATTTTTTGCAGCTGCAAAGGCTTTTTGACAGCAATATGCTTCCAATCACTTTCAAGTAACATATGACTAGGACAGTAAACATCATTAAAATAATTGACTAGTCATCAGGAATAATAAATTAATAGAATAATTTATTGTTCACACCCATCTATGCCTAATACAGACACCTAAAATATGTGACTTGAGACAGCGCTCTGAATGCTAATATGTCAGATGTGATCCTGAAATCCATTCTTTAGAGTGTGGCTTAGACAAGGATTTTCAGACAAGAAACAGTACTGGAAAAAGCAGTGACTGGAATAACTTCAGTGGTATTTCTTAACCATTTGCCAATGAATTTCATCAACACACTCTTTCTACCATGAACTTTAGAATTAATAAATTAAATCAGATGTTAACTTGAGGAACTGCAAGCATGATTTGAAAGAATATAGACCTTTATAGACAATCTGTGTATTAAAAGGAAAATACCTGTGGAAAAAGGCTTAAATCTAATATTTGTCCTTCCAAGGACATTCAATACATGGTTGCTGATCTCTCTGAGAACTCCTTAGTCCATTTTAAACAATTTAATGGAGTAATAATTTTATAGAGGAAGAAATCTGTATTCATAGGGCAGTGGCTGTGACTGAAGCACCACTGCTGCCCAGCAGTGGAACTTCTCCCTGCTGTCACAGTGGCTTCTGCATACAGATGTGGACAAGATGATCTTTGGTAGCAGTCTAGAAACCTGTCCAGCCCAAGGGACCCTTAAATCCAGGCTGTTGCCTTTTTCTGTAGAGTGAAAAATGTGAATGCCTGCTTGAGAAGAAAATGCTGCAGTGGCATGACTCTGAGATTGACCATAGACTCCCTCACAGACTTTTTTTGACTTTTTTTGCCTCTGCAGCAGCTTCTGTAGCACCAGTTGCCAACCTCTGGTGCTTGAAAACAAAATCAGCAGCTATAGGCTGTGCAAATCCATTCCTGTGCTTTTCCCATGCTGGATTTAAAACTACATCTAACCAGATAACTCAGATTACCATAAAGGGATCAACTTGTCCCCAGCCAATTGAAGAAAATAAATTTACATAATAATATCTGCATATGTTTATAAACAAAATCTGTCTAGATACAGAACTGATCAGCTGTGTTATAAACTCTCAATTACAACAGTAAGACCAGCATGGCTTTTGGGGCTGCTAAAGAATCAGTAGCAAGCCAAATGATGAACTTCAAGCATTCAGGGGTTCAAAGCCTACAGTCTTCATTCACACTTTACACAGATCATGGCAAAAAGCGGTCATTGAATTCAAAGGACGGATGATTTAATAAAGGAAATTTAAGTTTTTAGGGACCTTTGGATTTTATTCTAACTTGTCAAAGGCTTTTTTGCGTGCAAGTAGAAGAAAACATTGGCAGTGTCACTTTCTCATTATCTTTTTTTAAGCTTTAATTAATTACCTAAAGTGGAACTAAAATTTAAAAACATAAGCAAAGTCAATGAACAAGTAAGTAATCTTGATTTCAAAATGCATACTTTGACTACCTTGCTCTCCAGTGGAATCCTGCCTGCTCATACCCTGAATTTATAAGAGAAATTTAATCCACATTTAAGTTATTAATTGTACATGTAATTAGCCTAGGATCAGGTGGACATTGTGGAGCTTTACCACAGCAAGAGTATTGCTTCCATAGTGAAAAACAGTATTTGCAATTTTCATTAGAGAGGAACAACAACCCCCAGACATGAAATTCTCCTTATAGGTATATCTCAGAAGAGGTAATGCATTTATTCAAATAAATGAAACACTATACTCATTCTGCCTTATTTGAGAATATGTTTCTTCTGCATGGCTCAATGATTTATATTCCTAATACTGTGACACAAATATCAGAAAAATCTCTAATATTTTAAATCGGGTTTTTTTAAATTATCAAGCGATGATAATGAGTGAAACAAAAAAGTAAAAACTAAGTCTTAAATAATTTTATCCAGTTAGTTTTCAAATATACCATAATGCTGCTCTTGATTTTTTCACTGGAAAAAAAAACCTACCCAAAATCCAGAAAAATATATTTTTGTGTCAATTTGTACTTGGGGAGCACGAAGAGAGGTCTGAAATAACTGTAACTTTTTTTTTTTACATTATTAACAAGTGATTGAAGAGCAAATCAGACTTTGCTAGCCATTATGGTGGTCACTGTTCCCACAATAATTTTTTTTTTTTTAATGTTACTTCTGTATGTATAACTAAATATGCATCACAGTCCTTTTTGGGTGTTAGAGTGAGCAAATATTAACTAATACTTCAGAAAGGTATACTATAAATTATCTAGTGACTGTTCAAAGTTTCACCATTACTTTTAATACAAAGGACAAATCAAATCAGTTTGAGCATATTCCTCTGATTAAAAGCCAGTATTATCATGAAATTAGTTTTTGTCATACAAATAAATCAGGTCAGTTATTTTTACATTCTCATGCTTTATTACTAATTTGAAATCTTCAGTGTTTTTGAGATTTTGCTAAAGTACTTTTGGTAAATGTCAGTTAATGGGATTATAATGAGAATTTGAGTAAATAATAATTCTACTTAAGAAAAAAAGAATAAGAATCAAAGTCTAACTTAGTAAGATTCAAAAGCTTCCTGTGTTTGCAAATTCAAAACACAGGAAACTAGTGAACAAAAACATATCCTATTTCTTATTTGGTAAATTCATATTACAACACTAAGTATCCAATACCTAAATCATAATTAATCATAATTAAAATATCAGTTGTATTGGAAGCAAAAAGAATGAAGATTGGGACAGATATTGCTGTAATTATCAGTAAAGTTTACTGCTTAAGAAATCTGTGGCCGTGGACACAAAACAAACATAAAATTCAATATAAGACCAATTTTTTCTGAATAACAAATCCAGGTTAGGGGCCAACATCATAGATTGAGATTCTTGAGACCTACTATCTTTATTTCACAATCAGTATAGACAAAAGAAAGATACATGACTAATTAAGTGGGTGTTCTCAAATGCTCTCCTGTATAGAAAATATAATTTAACTCAAGCATTCATGTGAGCACAAGATAAATTCTTTGCAAGATTGTTATGCTTTTAGATACTTGTTTGATATATCTAGCCATCAGAGGCATTTTCCTAATCTTCATAAACCTCAGAATCCCTGTGAAACACAAGGCAATTATGGCTCAAGTCTTTTACCTTACACAGGCATGAAATGCCATCTGAAATTAATCTGGATACCTTAGACAACCTCCCCTATCAGCTCCTGAAGTCAAGAGCTCTCCTATGGGTCCTATTTACGGCTCACCTTTACCAGCTACATGTAGACATCCTAGAAGATGTCAGATGATACTTCTGAGCTGGCAAGAAAATAAAAACACATTACTGGACTCAAGAAGCATGAAGCCTTCCTGCACCATTAATGGATCGGATAGAAATGCTGCCAAAATGCTGCCCTGCACATTTGAGGAGATTCTCAGCTCCTCAGAACAGGACCAGGTCTCAGGGATTAAGTATAATAATGCATACATTTTCTTGTTAAAATTTTAAATCGTATTCATACAATAAATATGAGTCTGGCCTCAGCCGCTGTGATGATTTTTTTTCCCAGCTGTGACAGACAGGGTGTCCAGTGATGAGGAAGAATACACTCAAGGAAGATGAATGTCACAGCAGAGACTGAGGAACAGAGGGTGGTCTCCTCAGCCTTCTCTTTTGTCAGCAAGCACATGAGCCACTGGCTAATTGAACAAGGCACCAGATGCTGTATCAGCAATCTTAGGAAGAAATGAGCATGAGCATCCAGGACCTCAGAAAAAGTCTTGCTGCTCTTTGTCCAAAACAGCCACCAATTCAAAAAAACACCAAAGTTCTGTCCATTAATTCCAGATTTTCCAATACTTCAGGTACCACAATAAACCAGGCTTCATGTAATAATGTCAAGGAGTTATTCATAGCTTGTTTTCTAAAAAAACCACAATCACAAACAGACACAATGGGCTACTCATATTCTGCAACAAAAGTTCTTTTGTCTTCATTGACACTTTGTGAAATATGCTCCAAGTGCAGCAGCTTAAAACTTCACACTAAGACTATCAGATGAAAAGGGCTTTGATCTCCTCATTAAATTCTAGGTTTTAGGTAATACAAGATAGATGAGAGCATACAGTGAGCTCCATATTACATCTATTTAACACATAGATATTTAAAGTTCTGAATTAGAGTTCTCTCTGCTGTAGAAAAGGACCATGATGTCTCAGCAGGAATTCCAATTGGTCATCCCAAAGGTATTGGTTGCATATGAATGTCCAACACGAACCCTAAGCCTAATTAATTATGAAACTCATTTTTCATTGAACTTACAAGGCAGGACCACCAACAAAATAAATAGGTACATTCAGTGTATACATCAAAGCCCCTGACACTTGAAATGCCTCATTTTCACTATTTGTAATGCCTTAGTACCACAAGATCTTACAGTGGACACTACAGTTGGGTGTGCATCACTTTGTAATAGTGACTTTCAAAGGCCCCGTGCCCCTGCGTTTTTTGCTAATTTACTTCTAAGTTCTCTTCTCTTCTGTGTGAGCCCACACAAGTCAGTTTGTCGTGTGCAATGCACATAACCTGGAAGATCTGGCTATGTAACCCAAAGAAGACATGAGAATGCATCTTCCAACCAAACCTGAAATGGCTTTTGGAGGAGTTTGAAAGAGAAAATGTTTCACCTGAATGATGGATTTAGTTGGCTTTAAAGAAGCTATCGATGAGAACAGAGGAGAGCAACTGCATGGGAGAGTAACTCCTAAATAAAGCAGAAAGAAGCACTAATCAAAAAGGAAGCCAAGGCAAGACAAGGTCACAAATCAGATTATTGGAGATCTGCAAATGGAGCTCAGTGGCTCGACTTCTACATATCTAGGTCATGCCACTTCCAAGGCAATGAACAGATAAACCAATTAGAGGGTTTTTTCAGAATTTTGCATCAGTAATTAAGGGATCCAGAATATAAAATCCATTTTCCTCAAGTAAGGATGCCACATAGGAAGTGCCCTGCACTTTCCTCGCAATTAGGTCACTAAAATATGTGGTAGAAGACCCTGACATTCTTTCCCCTAGTAATTTAGATGGGGACCACGTTTCACACAAAAGTATTCGGCTTCAGATATACTACTTCTATTTAAAATAAATTTTATTCTTTAAATTAAGCCTTTTTTCACAGTTGCTACCTGAATCATCCTGTCTCATGATTTATCACTTACTGACTTTGTATTTGTCATACTATTCTTTGTTACTAAAATACAAATGACCATCATCTCTGCATCAATAAGTGTAACACCCATAGTTTTTCAGCCCTCAGCAATGACAGATTTATCCATCAATATTTTGCTCACTAATATATATCCTTTAGTCACTACTTTTTCAAAACAAATATTGTAGGTATCAATAGTTCTTGCAAAAATTTATTATTTTTCTTTCATTGGCTGTTTGTAGGATGATAAGTTTTTGTGTGGATGAGGATCAAACAGCAAACACATTTATCCAAATATCTTTACAGAGGCAATCATCTCTCTCAAAGCATACAGCAGCTTACATTATTTATATGTTGGTGGTCAGGGTCATGCTGCCAAGACATTCTTAAGTTCTCACTCTTAAGTTCTTCCTCAAAGAAAAAAAAAATTAAGCATTAAATAATTCAGATATTATTGAAGAGAAATTGGAAGACTTGTTGGGCAAATATCAAAGTAATCTAAGGCTGGTATGTGTAGAAAACATACCGTGCAAAGACAGGAGCAGAGTTATTATTTTGGGAACACTTCTGTTGGCACTGCAAAGTTTAATAGACCACGACTGTGAAATGAGATGTCTTCCACTTGCATTTTTCTACCTTCCACCTCTTTGTAATTCTGAACCTTCCTCTTTTGAATAAAATTTCTTAATTATTATTTGATATTACTTGCCTCCCAAGTGTAATTAAACAAAATTAAAACAAATGCAAAGATAGATAAGCCTTGAAATGATGTGCAAAAACAATGAAAAAATTCGTTGAGAACAAATTGCTCAAGAACCCTGTACTTAACAGGCAGTTCATGCTTACTTGTAAAACAGCATGGTAGAGTCCAAAAGTCAGTATTTCAAATCTAAAAAAAAAGGCCAGGAGGGAGGACAGCAATACTTTATTATAAAATCTTTTGTTCCCATAAAAGATTATTCTTGATGGTTTTAAATGACATCCTTATTAGATGCAAATTCAAATTTTCTTGGGGGAGGTATGGGGGGAACTAAGAAAAGAAAGAAGAAATTTTTTTATCAATTTACTCACAGCGCTATGCTGAGCCTGACCTCAAGATGAGACACTCTCCTCTTCTATGGCAGGTCACTTGGAGTGTTCATGTGTTACTTTGCCTTCACCAAACCTTAATTGCAGAGTTTTTGATGTCACCAGTGAAAACAAAGGCACGGGATATACAAGTAAACAATTTTACTTTCCAGTTCTGTATGATAAAACAGCTTGTGATAGAAGTGACCTTAAAGGCAATCTAGTTCCAATCCTCCTGCCATGGACAGGGACACCTGCCAGTAGATCAAAGTCCCATCCAACATGACCTTGAGCACTTCTAAGGATGCAGAATCCATAACTGGTGATTTCAGTGCCTCATCACCCTCAGAGTAAAGAATTTCTTCCTATTATCCAACCTAAATCTACTCTCTTTCAGTTTACAACCATTCTCCTTTGTCCTGTCACTGCAAGCCCTTGTAAGAAATCCTCTCCAGCTCTCTGGCAGGCCCTCTTTAGGTGCTGGAAGGCTGCTCTAAGATCTCCCTGCAGCCTGCTCTTCTCCAGGCTGAACACCCCCAGCTCTCCCAGCCTGTCCTCATTCAGGAGGTGCTCCAGGCCCCTGATTATCTTTGTGGACATCTTCCAGAGCCAGTCAAGCAGCATCATCTCTTTCATATGTTTTCTTATATCTTCATGTTCTGCTTCCCTAAATGATCTGAATACCAGTTTCAAGACCAAAGACACTTGAAGGCCAATTTAGCTATTAGCTCAGACCAATACAAGGCCTAATATTTAGATTCTACCCTATTCAGCAATATTCACAAGCCAAAGGAAAGCATGTGATCTCACTGCATAGAAGAGTTTAGGTACTATTACAATACAGAATGAAGAATGACTTGCTCCTTAAGCATCCACCAGAACTGATGAAATTCAGACCCCTTAAAAAAACCAATCAACCAACCAACAAATAAACCCCCAAAATCAAAACACATACATACACAGGATAACTCTTTCCCCTCCAGATACATCTCAGGACTCACACCCAGAAACACTATATTGTGTCTGTATTAAGTAAATAACAGTATTTTTGTAAAAAAATGGAGGAACTGTGACAAAGCCTATCTTTGTTATACTTTTATTCTCTATACACGTGTACAGATTTTTTTCTGAAGTAGGTGGGATACCAAGATTCAAACTCCTGTCTTTCTGGATTTAAACCAAAAATTACTCTAAACCTTGGATTAAAGGGGAACCTGGACTCAAACACTTCTTGGTTCTTCTGTTGCCTATGCAAACATACCCCATTTATTCAACAGCCCCGCTCAGCAGGCCAAAGAGATAAGTATGCCTTCCCTTTTCAGGCAGTCCAGCTTTTCAGCTTTCCAGGCTGTAACTCCACAGATTAGCACAAGACAACCTTCTATGTGTAAAGCAGAACAGCAACCTCTCATATTCCCCAAAAGTTTCCTGAAGGCACTAACAGAAAGGCCAGCTGGTGATGTTAAATGTTGTGAGTTCAATAAACTGTGCACTTCAGGAAATTACTTCACTAAAATGGATGGTTTTCTGCTCCTAATGCTGACCATATCAAAAAGGAAAATGTTAGTAGTCCTGTCTCATCAGTTCTGTAATAAAATTGCTTGCTTTGGTAACCTTTAGCCTTACAAAGAGCTTCAAAAATATCTCTCCCGTGTTTTCTCTTCAATAATAAATCTGACAACAATAAATGGGCCCTGTTAGCTGTCCAGAGTCTTTTAAATCACAGCCCTAAATAAAACAAAAGGTTGGGCTAGGAAATAAAATTAACAGAATGAAGTGAGTCTCATTTTAAAATTAAGTAACCATGGCTAGAATTCCTTTTCTTAATGTAGTGGAAGGCTCTAGCACACTATGGGAGACCAAAATAATCATAAATACTTACACCATATCTTGCGAAGCCTTAATAACTCCTTTGTTTGCCGCAGCTCTTTGCAAATTATGCAGCATAAAAGAGAATAATAATGAACCTTTTACTCCATATTTATTTCCAACCTTCAGCTTTAGAGGCTTGGTGCTGTATTCAGGTGACAGTTAGTTTTATAATGCTGTGCTAATGCATGGTCTCGCAGTTGTATGAGTATGACCCAGAACTTTCGCAGAACACATTTTTCTGAAGAACCTCATATTTCCCTTTCCATATCTGGCTCCCAACCTTTACCTTGAATTTATTATTTCAGTTTGGGGCCATCTAATTCCAGATACTTTGAGTACCAAAATTTTTGGCTACTGTGAGGGGAAGAAAAACTCATGTTTTACTCTTAGAGTTATAATGCAATGGCACTTGGCCACCATCTATCTGCCTCCAGTAAGTACTTCAAGTCTAACAGTAGCACCTCTTTCCATTACTCTATTTAAGTTAAGCTGAATGTCTGAAAATGAAGAGTTTTAACCACTTGTGACAGTATAAATTTATGCAAGATCAGGCATCTCACCAGCCTGAATTGTTTTCAGCCACTCATATCCCGTCTTTCATTCCAGTAAATGGAAAACAGATGTAAAACTTTAAAAAAACTTTCCTCTGCTATATTCTTTTTTTTTTTTTTCTGTAAGAAAAGGCAAAGGCTTCTCATATATAAGGATTTAATGTCTGAACACAGACTTTTAGAAATCAGGTTTCACTTGTACAACCTGTGAATTTCAGCATCTTTACCATCAGTTGGTAGTGTCAGCCAGCCTAACCCTGAGACCTTTACCCCCTCTTTTTGTCCTCTCTACTCCCACATTACTGGCTACTTTCCTTTAGAAAAGCATTACTGGGAAGAATTTTGCCACCTTAAATTCTGTCCAGAACTTATTCACAAATAAGTCATCTGCCAGCTTTAGAGCTACCAAAAATTAGAGTTCTCACTATTCATTCTCTAAAACTTTCAATCTATTTTATCAGTACAAAACTCCATCATCTTTGCAAAGACAATGAAAATCCAACAATACTGCACATAGCTAGGGTTGTAACAACGATTCATAAATTATGAATTATTTCAAATCAAAACTATATATCTAATATATTTAGAAGTCTAACATCCTCCTTCTTTACTGGTCATAATGATGCTTTCATTGCATCACCATTCCCTAGATTTATTTTTCTTTTCAATAAGTCACTTTCTCTGTAGCAGAGATACTGGAACAAAGAGAAAGAACAGTTCTGCTAATACTTACACAAACAAGGTGTATTACACTTAACTTTTCATTTAAGAACCCCTGTGACTATGGAAATTGCATTCTGGAAGTAAAACAAGGATCAAAAATTGCTAAAATTCATTAGATCACAGAAAAGCATCTGTTTACAATCTGATAAAGTAGGGGATGAAATGCAGATTGTTTCTGGAATGTTTCTCAGTGTCTGGCCAGAAAGGAAAGTAACAGCACAGGAGAAAGCAGTCCACATTCCAGATCCAGGGTGAACATTACACTACAAGTGCTAATGAATTAAACATAAACCTGTGAGAAGTTGCTACATGGTTTAGGATTTTGTCTGAGAAGTAACTGGCATTTTAACATATGTTTTTTGAAAACTGATTTAAACAAGAAAAATAAAACCAGCTTGCACGTCTTCTAAAAAGAAAAAAAAGGCTAGAAATATCTCCCTTTCATTTTTGATTATTGTTGTTCTGCTGTTTAAAAAGTGAAATTAAGTCTTTTTAATGAAGTTGCTTGTTTCATATACATCTACTGATGCAAAGGATCATTAGGCCCTCCCAAATGATGAGGAAGTGAAGATCATGTTAGAAAGATCATTGATGTGACATATTTGTTTTTCCCTTGATATTTGCTGCAGAATAATTAATCCAAGAGTTTGCACATCAATGTTTTCATTTTACATCCATGAATGTAACCAACCTGTATCATCAATTGCACATCAATTGTTCAGGGTACATGCCAAGAAGAGGCCACAAAAATATATTAATTAGTTTTTGCTCTAATTTGCACTAATGCCATCTAACAGTGATGCCTTGCACTTCATAGATTATAGCATTTTCAATACTCATTCAGTTACAGTAACTCATTTAGTAACATTAAGCACTATGCAGGAGAATTAATGTGTTAATATTTCATGAAAACACGTGATTAATTAGGAATTTATTGCTTTAGGGTTGGGGATTTCTTTTGCTTTCATCTCTGTATGCAGGCTGTGAGCAATGGTTCCTGGGAACCACACTCACTGCCACATAGCATGGACAGAACAACACTGGATACTGTGATGGTTTTGGTGTTTATATAAAGCAGCTAGACCAAGTGATGTCACTGTCCTCTGATTACATGCACCAATATGCATGGATTATACATTTAAGCATGATAAAGGCTATGAGCTAAATAAAGCTGCCACTCTTACACACAACTGACCACATTTGCACTCACCAAACAGCTCCCTGATGTTTACATGTCATAGGCCAAGCCTGGAGAGCCCCAAACTAGGGTTACAGGAGTTACTTGCCACACCCATCCTAGCAGAAATTACTGGCTGTGCATGTCAGTGATGCTGGGCAGAAACAGAAACCTTCCCTTAGCTGTGCAAACACAGCTCAGTCACTTTGTAAAACACTAAGTGAGCACAGAAGTTTCAGCAAAGAGCAGCCAAGAGCTGCAGTGAGGTCCATAAACCAGGAATACCCAAGAGTGTTCTTTGACTTTGTTACCATGCAGTATCACAGTCCTTTACAAAGGCTGCTGAAATCACTTAAGAATATGCTGCCTCTTTAAAACAAATAGTTGACTCTGTAGTCCTCTGACTTTGCTTGGCAATTTGTTTTTACTTGCTTATGCAGGCACTGTGAAAGTATGAGATCTCCATTAAAGCCATCATAAACAACATTTCCAGCCTGACCCTATTAATGAGCTCTGCATTCATGTAAAGGATTGGTAGGTGGTAGTGGTTTATCAGGAAGAATAAAAAACTGATGGTTTTAATGGTTCTAAAATCCAGCAGAGAGAAATGCTGGTGAAGTTTTTCTCCAAAGGTAGATACTTTAAAAGCCCACAACTATGACAAAGGGCATTTCTGTGTTTATGCCTGTGTGTGTATTTGTAGGCAAGGGTAGTAGCAGGAAATACTCTCAAGCACTGAAATATACATATCTAGCATGCATAAATTAATGTTATAGAGCTTTTGTGTACATGCCAGGAATGGTACAAGCAGGAAAAATGACATTAATATGTTTTATTTGATTAGTATTGGCATAAAAACATCACATTACCATTTGTTTCCTTTATGAAACCCAAGACTTAAGTGGAAATCTAACATAATATATTTACACCCAAGCAAAGTAAGCATGCAAGTTAGCACTAAAATAACAGTTACAATAAAAATTATAAAAAAATACCTTTTACTTTGAAATATTATCTGCAGTAAGAATATTTTTAGGGAAAATATGCAAAAAAAGGAAAACATGCTTTCTGATTAAAACCATGATTTTAATCCCATCTGTTTATACAAGATGCAAAAAAAGTTATTATACTTGAAAGAAGAATATAATTATTATAATATAATTATTCTATTACTTTTCTCCTACTCTGTGTACCATTATGACATTTAGATACATATTAGATGATTTTAAGCACAACTAATATTTCCCACACAATTTTTATTTAATGCAACACAGAACACAAAATGCAACATTTCCTCCAAGTACCTTCTGAAAAACGACTGTAATATCACATTAATATTCAAAGCTCTGACATTCAGTATTCAAACGTTTTTATTCCTGGTTCCTTTTCAAAAGCAAGACATGGGCTCTTGCTATCTTGCTACAACACCTTGGACCCACAGTAACCTCCCTTCACTCTCATGCCACTACTTCACATGGCCACTGCAGTTTGTTTACTGATGCTTCTCTCCTAAGCACTGAGCATCCTGCCAGCCTGGCTACTCAGATTTCCAAGGGCTGCAAAACCTCGCCTGTCAGACTAAGAAAAACCTGGCATATATTACATTTGCAGTTCTTCAGATAATTCAGTTTGTCTTGAGCGTAGGAATTTTTTGCATGCAAGTTTAACCATATCAAGAGAGCTCAAGAAGCTCAGCGGAAAAATTCCTTCTCTTCTTTGATACATGAAAGAATAAATAAAAATGCTTAATACTGTTAAAAAGTGTAGTCTATATACTAAAACCCAGCAGGATTTTAGCCACCTATTTTACACCTTTATATTGTTTTTAATGAGAATTAGCATGGAGAAAACAAGAGAGGCTCATATTTTCAGCCAATTAGGATCTGACAGATAACACAGTAGGAATTCAGTTTGTAGCCCTAAATTGTAGCAAAGAAAGTGCTTCTGACATCAACATCCCTGAAATAAGCCTCAACACAAAGTTAATTTTTAAGCATAGTTGAATCAGATGCTAATATATAACACAGTGCATGCCAGACATGTTTTTATTATTTTAATCAAGTTACTGCCCTAACAAAAATCATGATTAGTAAACAAGGTTTGTGGTTTAGAAATTCTAATTTTAAAAACTGTACTTCTTTTTAGACAGTGTATTTTAGATTCCTTTCAGTGCTGCTGGCTAATACATACAGGACCCAGTATCAACAAATACTTTCTACAGGTTAGAAAATTCATTTTCCCCAGAAAAACTGAGAAATGACAAAAAACAGAGTACAGACATATATTATTCAGCTAAATAAGGACCACTAAAAGAAATGACAGATGCTTTTATATGCAGAACTAGTCTAAAATAGTGCCCTCAGCTAAGGTGAAGGCAGGGGGAAGGAGAGAAAGAGGAGGAAGAGAACCCCAAAACTTCAAGCATTTCCACTTAAAGAGAGTAATTCATTTAGAGGAAACTATAAACCCTCCAAAATTCATTACACATAGGCTATATACACTAAGAAAAAAACACCATGTAAAACTACCCAAAATATCTGGCTCAGATACAAACTCTGATTTATACATTAGTTTTCTATGGTAGTGAAATTATTTTCTCTGGGATCAGAGGGAGTGTTTTCATTAGAAAGTCAATACTTTCTGCTTTCTACTTTAAAAATGGTCCAGCCAATGGTCCTGTATTGTGTTTGCATGGCCAAGCTTTAGTAGCAGGAGGCTACAGGGGCGCCTTCTGAGAGAAGCTGCCAGAAGCTTCCTCCATGTCCAGGAGAGCCTATCCCTGGCAGCTCCAAAGATAGAAGGGCCACTGACCAAGGCCAGCCAATTTAATGGAGAAATGGTGGTAAGGCCTCTGTGATAACAGACTGGCCTTCTCCTGGGCTGCTGGTGGATTTTTGCCTCGCCATGGTCCTGCAGGAGCACAGCTGCTTCTCCATAACCCTCACCACAGATGCCAGAGGAACCTCAGCTCCAGTGCCTGAGGCACCTCCTGCCCCCTCCTTCTCCACCAGCTTTGGTATCTGCAGTTTTTCCTCTCACATTTTGTCACCCCACTCTTCCCTGGCTGCAACTACATCAGTGCAATAACTTTCTTTTCCTTCTTAAATCTGTTGTCACAGAGGAATTACTCCCAATTCCTGGTTGGCTTGGCCTTGGCCAGCAGTGGCTCTGTCCTGGAGCCAGCTGACATCAGCTCTGCTGGACATGGAGGAAGCTTCTGGCAACTTCTCACAGAAGCCACCCCTGCAGCGTCCTGCTACCAAAACCTGGCCATAAAAACCAATACAACACACAAGAAAAAAACCAAAACAAGATAAAAGTTTGGATATGCCATTAAAAGGTTTCCAAGAGGCATAGGCCTTAGAAATATCTGCTAGCTCAGCTAATCCATTTTCCATTTTCTCCTGTGTCTCCCTTCATTTTAGGGTAAATCAATAAACTATCTTCAGCCAGAATACTATTCCTGCGAAACAGAAATCTTAAAACATTGAACATCTATAATAAAACCAAAATGCTAAGTCTATATCATACCTGAAAAATGCAATTTCCAAGAGCTCCCAGCTTGTTTTCTCAACATGCAGAAAAACAATTTTCATCCATTCTTATTCCTAACCACATTTTCAAGAGATACACAACTTTTCCACAGCTCAGTTCTACTATTATGATAGAGCATCACACAGTGTCATTTTATCCCAGGAGCACAGATCATGTGTTTTCACTTAAATACTTAATTACAAGTCCCATCACTATGAGGGAAGGGTGTTGGCTTAACAGAGAGTTATACAGTAAGTGAAGTCTAGAAACAAAGACTTATTGAGTAGGACTCTAGAGCAGCTTTTTTATTTTTAGTAACATAAAGGAGTGTGTTCAATGTGTTATTCATTCTCACAGCTCTAGATTTATAGCTATCTCAGTTTATTATCCTGTTAATAAGACCACTGCAGAAATGGTCAATGTTTTACATGAATTGGGCAGCCCTTCTCAGTGAGATATACATCCCAATAATATCATCTGTACTTCATTCAGGTCTCTCAAAGGAGAAGTCCTTCTCGGAAAAGGTTCAGGAATATTTCCTTAGCAGCTTATTATCAAGGTATAGTCATAAAACTTGATGAGTACATTTAAAATAAAACTATGGATACTGTGGTCACAGATATAATCCCCTATACAGTGTGTCTATCAACATTCTATGTCACATTCTGACTTAGAAACTAACACCATTTTGTCAAATTTCAGTATTCTTTATTTGAAAAAGAATAATATAATTAAATCTAGCTTCCTAATACTTATGGAAAACAAACGCTCTGGGATAGAACAAGCAAGGAAGGTAAAAGCTTAGTCAGGAATACACATTGCATCTTACAGACACAGCAAATGTAAACAGGCTGCTATTATCTGCAACTTCCATTAAGTTTATATGCTTTTAATTGCTAAACAAAATAAAAGCATCTAAGAATATATGCTCGTATGGTTCATGCAGCTATAGATAAAATATTTTGCCTCAACCATTGCAGTGCTAACTGGTAGCTACAGATCTCCTGATGGTCATCTATGAAATATAGTGAGGAGAATGTTAGAGAATATAAGCAGACTAACATATAACTAGACTACTGAAACCATTAAATAATCCCCCTTTCTTTTAAAGTAGGGACAGTTCTGAAAAACTCTGTTGCTTAGATGTTTGACATTCACTCATGACAACAATGTTCATACACAACAAATGTGTACGAACTACACATTTAGTTTACCAGAGGCCTGACTGAAGCAAATCTCTGCCTCACCTGGGCTGTCCTCAACACTGGGCACTAAAAAGCTCAAGAATGTGATAATGGAATCCAAGAGAAGTAGTTCTTGAGCCACAAACAGAAAAGATGCCCACTGTTGTGCCATTTTCCAGTAGTTAAATATTTTGCGGTCAAAGGTTTCCCTCCAAGACTTTGAAATGGCAAGTTTCACTTCCATTAATATCTTTGAAAAAAATGCTGTGTTAATAGTTTGATTTAATGAAACTCTACATTAACCATATGTAGAGTGAATGCAGGCATCAAAACACTAAGAGAAAACTACATAAGAAAGAGTTTTACTTGCCTTTTTCAACATTGGAATGTGTTTCCTTAAAGACATATTTTCATTTTACAGACCATACTGGATGTAGTAGTAAACATCTATATGCTGCCCTTAAGTCCATCCCTTCCTTGCCAATTCTACCAAACTGTTCAAGCAAATACATAATGTAAGCAAGATGCATTAAGTTTCATCTTGTTATGCAAAGTCCTTGCTCACAGGTATAGATGTGTATGTTGAAAGGAAGAAACAAGATTGTCTTGGAACTACTCCTTATCTCATGCAGCCAGAGCTACAGTTAAGATGATTTTGTAAGTATTTTTTCTTAAAAAAAAAAAAAAAAGGAAGAGGAGAGCCTGAAATTAACTTTATGGATTACTGTAGGTTTAATTTTTTTTTCTCTTTACCGAGCTGTTCTCTGAAATGCAACAGCACAAGATTCCTCAGGTTTGCACACCAAGATAAACCACAGAAGAGTTTTTCTTGAAATAATTCTTTTTTGAGGGGTGCAAACTGAGGTTGGCTAATGTTTGAGCATGTGCTTCTTCTGTTGCAGTCCATAGCTGCAGGTGTCAGTGTAGTCCTAGCAACAGCAGCTGCTGATTTGTCCATAAGAAGCCACACATGAAGCGAAGCAGAACAGGCCAAAGCCAAAAACTGCCTATAGCTTTAATTCTTCTCTAATTCACCTTTAGGTGCCTCTAGCAATAGCAGAAGTTCTCAAACAGACATGCAAGGACTGGAGTATCAGTAGTCCTGAGCAGCAAGAGTGCAGCCCACTGATCAAGGTAGAGTGGTTCTCCCCCTCTGCTCAGCACACAGGAGGACACAGAGATGGAGACAGATCCCCCTTGATAAGGATGGTGGTAGGACAAGGGGCAATGGCCACAGGCTGAAGCACACATTAGGCTTCCCAGACAGGTTTTGCAATCTCCATCTCTGCAGATAGCCAAAACTAGAAAACAGGGCTCTGAGCAGCATGATCTGATCAGACCTGAGTTGGACTAGATGATCTACAGAAGAGGCTCCACCAGCTTAGACTTTGATTCTGTGTAATTTGCTAGCAAAAAGCATGAAGACACATCAGTACTGAAGCAAAGTAAAGAGTCTAGTAAAGAGAAACCTGACAGAGCAAAACCATTGATTGGGAGCACACAGACATGTTATCAAAGATTGTCTTGGGCAAGACAACATTATGGAAAAGTAGGAGAGAGAAAGGCAGTTATCACCAAAACAAGAATGGTGTTAACACACTGTTCAAAGAGAGTATTTATTGAATACAGGTATAGACAAAATCTTGTAGAGGCCAATGTGGAGAAAATAAAGTAGACAACAACAGTGGAAAAACATGGCTCAAAACTATCTGGTTTTGCACTTCTGTAGTGATGCTAAAATAAGAATGCCTGTTGTTTATAATCCTCCTGTAACCAAGCCTGAGTTTGACACTTTGCTGCTAAAAAAACATTTTATATTTGTTAGTGTCTTTCCTTTAAACTTATTTGCCATGCAATGATTCATATTTTTCGATTTGGGGCCAAAATGAGCCATTTTAAAATTCAGGTGTAGGGTTACACGTTACACCTTTTTTTCCCCACTTATGTCGATCTGTACATAATCCTCATCACTTATTCAACATCCTCAAATGAAAATGGTAACTTCAGTCAAGTGAAAATTATTAAAGGAAAAATAAAATCAAGAATGAAGAAGAAAGCATTGACAATAAAAAAATAAAGGTTTCTAAAGCATTTTTAATCTTCAGTTTTTAAAGTTTTAATTCTTAATATTTTCATAAACCATTTCTAACTCAGCTTCCTAAGCAGCTTTTACTGTGGTGGTGTGAGTTTGTCTGTTTATCTCTCCTGCACAAGGTTTTGAGTCTGTCAGCAAATTTCTGCCATGTTTGAAGTAGAGCACTTAGGGTTAGACTCCTATGACATTCCTCCACAGAGCAAGTCTCCATGGCCACATGAAGCCATGGAGCCTTGGCTACTGAGAAGCCAAGACTGCAGTGTGTTCTGCTGAGTGGCAACCAAAAGGTGGGAGCCAGTTTGTGTGCCACCACACTCACACAAAGTAATGAAGACCCACTTATTTATGGCCTGCCAGCAACAGAAGCTGGGGAACAACATCCTGGACTAGCCCCAAGTTCAGGAGAGAAATTTTACTTCTTGAACTGCCATTTATGAGCCTAAATACCCAAAATATCTGCGATTTGAACAGCAGCACCTTAGCTCTTTTGTACAATGAGAAATCATTATTAATAATCTGTCTCTCAAACTTGGGAAAGAAAAATTACCAAAAATGGTCCATTCATAACTGGAATGTCTGCTGTCTGTACATAACACATAATGTTCAATCTTATAATTCCTTAAATTATGCACCTTGAATCTTCTCTTTTCATGGACATGTCCTACTGTGATTATAACTACGCAGCAGTATTGAAAATGTACTTCCTTTACAATTTGCTGTAGATTTTTAACAGTACTATCAGAAAATTTAAGTCTGCCTGGACTTCAATTAGACCATCTCTAACTCTGAAAATGTTATTATTATGATGTGTAAAATTATGCAATCAAGTCAATTATAATTACATTGGACAATAATAGGACATGGCAATTTCAATACCAATAGTATTTCAAAAGCATCCATAATAAATTTCTAGACATAATCCAAATGATTTCCTGTCTTTGAAATAGGATTTTCTTCTTTTCTCAAGGTGAAAAACCTATTTCCATTTTTTAGGTTCAAAACTGAGTTAGACTGCATTTTTAAGGTAATTTGTTTTCTTAGTATAATTAAAACTATAACTATCTTCCAATAAATGCATTAACAATTCAAAATGAGAGATTTATTAGCATCTTAATCTCCAATTATGTTTTTCCAGCCACAGTTTTTCTCCTTCTAAGTCATCTGTGAGGAAAATTTATTCAATTGCATTTTAAAATGCCCCTAGGGCTGGCATAAGTACTGAGGATCCTATTGACAAAAGTTGAACCTTTCTGTACATCTGCTTATTTTAAGATCCTGTGTATTGAATTACTCCAATCCTACAACATTAATGACTTGTTCATTATAGTCTTCTTTTGGCTTCCACTCCACTCCCATCTTTCTGGATTCAGGCCATCCACAGCCAAAACTTTGCTCACATGAAGAGCTCTCCATATAGAGAATCAAGAAAAAAAATCAGTGCTGGTATTGGCTGGGGCAGAGTTAATTTTCCTCATAGAAGCTGGTATGGGACTGTGTTTTGGATTTGTGCTGAAAGCAGTGTGGATAACAGAGGGATGTTTTCATTATTGCTGAGCAGTGTTCCTCATCCCAGCCAGCAAGAAGGCTGGAAGTGCACAAGGAGTTGGGAGAGGACACTGCTGGGGCAGCTGACCTGCACTGGCCAAAGGGATATTCCAAATTCCATAGCATATGTTGTCAGGCTCAGCATCTAAAGCTGGGGGAAGAGTGATGGTATTTGTCCTCAGAAGTCAGCACCACATGTGATGGAGCCCAGCTTTCCTGGGAAAGCTGCCTGTCCATGGGAAGCGGGGAATGAATCCCTTGCTTGGTTTTGTTTCCACAAACAGCTTTTGCTTTACCAATTAAACTATCTTTAACTCAACCCATGAGTTTTCTCACTTCTCCAGTTCTCTTGCCTATCCCACTGGGGGTGTAAGCAAACAGCACTATGCAACTTGGTTTTTGTCTGTGGTTAAATCACATCAGATTTCCAGGGAGTGTCAGAGGTATATGTCCATTCATCTTGGTGATTTTTGCATTCAGTATTAGTGAGACAAGCATTTTAACATTGTTTTATGTTTTTTGATTTGCAACAAACATTCTGGCTTTTGCAGCGCTAGACTTGGCACAGTCTACTAAAATCCCTCAAGTAAAAATACATATAACTTTTTCACAGGAAAAAAGTTTGAAAGAACCTACCAATTTCATGCAAGAACTTCAAAAAAGAAAGGCAAGTATTAATAACTCTGATTTTCTGAAGTCTCATATTGCCCAGGCATGATTTACATATTGGAAACAGACAGCACAAGCAATTTTGTCTATATGGAGAAGTCATTCTTTTACAGAGAACAAGCTGAATTTTTTGCCAACTATCCCATATAACTTCATCCTCATAATTGTTCTAGGAAAACATAACAGTTCTTACTTTATTGAATTCACTAGTTCTAGTAATACTGACTTTTTAATGATTTGTCTTGTTAATAAATTAGAGAAAAGCTTTACTATTTGTGAATCCCCTTTAAAGCTACCAACCACTCTACAGAGCCATTTCTACTCACAAATTACTCTGATTCTCAAAGCAACTTATAGAAAATTTTACATAATTTTTTTATCTACTTGCATGACTTATGCTTTATGATTTGCTTTGCAGTCTATAAACTGCTGTAATAAATATGAACGAGACCATTAGGATCACTGGACATCAACAGAGCAGTTCCACGATGTATCCATGTGCTAATCTCCAAAAGGTGGCAAAACAAAACCAAGAAAAAATATCTACGTTCCCCTTTGTGAAATATTAGTGAAATTCAAAAATATTTTTCCAGCAATTTCTAAAAATCTGTGCTGGCTTAACAATGATCAAAGAATATTTAGAATAAAAGTGCCAAAAGTGACACTCCAAAGTGCCTTTGGATATCTACCCAGCTTCCTAGCTTTGTGTTTCTGTGATGCACTTAGCAATTCAAAATACTACAAGGAGATGAGAATGCTAAGGAACTCCTCTCCTATTCTAAATATTTCTGATTCTTTAAAAAAATTATGACATAGAAACCTTTCAATTCTCTTAAGGCAACTGGCAGAATTCTGAGAGTTTTCATTTAGTCACTATAGAAATCCAATTTTCTTGGTAGGGAATTTTATTCTGATCCCTTGACTGTGTTTTGCTACTCTCGACACTCTCACATTTACTTTTTTATATGCAGATCAAGCACTCTTTTCTCTCCCTCTTAGATGAGTGCCATGCAACCACAGTTTGTCACCAATATCATCTCTGTTTTGGTGAGATACAGAGACTGAAGTCATCAATGAGGTCTTTCCTGTGTTAGTCACTCTGCAACCATGAAGAAACACTTTATAACAATAGAGTTGCTCAAACTCCAAATAACTGTTATGGAGTAATCTTTTACTGAATTTTCACAGCTCTTCTGAAAGTCAGGAGAGGTACTGAAAGATCAGAGTAATAGAAAGTTTTCACTTATGCCTTGCCTCAACATTTGTATGATGTGCTCATACACTTCCACAAAACTGTAGAGGAACTGTGGATTGCTGTTGATCACAGGAGTCTCTTCCACAGGACAAACCCAGAATTGCTGCTCTCCTGATGGATCCCACAGGCACCAAAGGGCAGACCACAGTGAAATGTGGAAGCAATTCTGCAGGAAATATTTCCATTAGGAAACAACGGGGCATTTCTCTGTAGTACCATGAGGTATCATGGGAGCTCTTTAAGGACAAGCTAATCTCAGAATAACAAAAAAAAAAAATCGCAGTTTCTCAGGAAGCCTTTGAGCTATTTTGGTTTTTTTCCCTAGTTTCGCACAAAAATCTTATTGCTTCCATTTCTAACAGCATAGCATTTATTATTCTTTTTCCGTTTCTAACAGCATTACATATATTATTTTTCTTTCATAAAAGGACATCTCCAAATCTCTTCATCATTTATTTGAAAGTATTTTGAAAGCAGTAAGGCTTATGAGTAAATATGTGCTTTGGGACAGTGTATTATTTTAATGAATGAAAGGAGGTGTTCTTTGTATGAATTTCAGTGATACTGAATGCAGGGAGCAACGTATTGTCACTTCAAATTACTGTAATCCAAAGGTATTAACAGATTTTAATCTGAGTACCTTCACACACTAAGCACGCCACAATTGCTGGATTTTCTGCAGTATTAAGAGCATTCCCAAGGGCCTTCCTAATTGTGTGCATCAAAGGTGAAAGTTTCTCTGAATTTGCAGCACACTTTTGAGTGCTGGATTAAAAACAGTCCAGTTCATGTCTATTTACAACCTACTCTTTCTAATTAGATCTTTCTAATTTCTAAAGCTGCTATAATAGATTGTGTGTTACATCATGCTCCTAACCTCTATCATTTTCAGCTGTAGAGGTTGGCATTCTCATCAGTATTTTACTTTTTATTTCAACTGCATGATTTGACTGAGTTTCTTAGTCTGTACCCTTCGTTTGACCTCTGAAAACAAAAGGTATAAAGGGGATTTTAGGAAGGGATTAAAGTATTTAGTCTTCCAGAGAGCATTAAAGGTAATTTACCACCTTAACTCATGTGAAACTCAAACATCTATAAATCTCTCACCACATACCAAAGAACAAACAGGAGGCAAAACTAAAAATTACCCAAGCTACCACAAAACATTTCATCTCAAACCATATGTGATGTAATGTCAAATACCTCATCTACTATGTTATCCACATCAGCAACTGAATTAACCAAAGTGGCACTAAAATCCAAAGACTTTTTCACACAGAACCTGGCACATCAGCCAGGACTACAAACACCATTTTCTTCAATATTATTAAGAGGTATTGTTGGTTTTTTTTTGAAAAAATACGAACTTTTTACTATGTAGATAGCAGGATTGATAAGAAACCTCAGGTTCCAGTTCACTGGTTTGAAAGTTCTTATCCTGCATGCCTGTTATCTTAACTCCTTTTTTTTTCTATTTTTTTTAAATTCCTTTTAGGAGTTTTTGTGCAATTATTCTTGCAGAAGCTGAGCTGCATCACAGTTTTTTAATAGAAAAGACTACACTGAAATTAATTTTGTACATTGAGTGGTGGGTATTCAGCACAAGTCTTTGCTTAACAATAGTATTTCCTCTCCTGACAAGGAATGTGTTCTCTTCATGCCTATTCAACAATAGCTAAGGGAAGAGAAACTGATGGAGAAATTCCAAAAATTGGCTCTTTTGCTGAAATCAGAACATTTACAAAAACTGGACTATGTTGCAATTTAAAGTAGCTAAAAAGTTCTGGCCTTTAACTGTCAAGTCATTCTTTGTTCAACATCATGAGTTTGTATAATGTCATAATAAGAAGTTCAAATTGTAATGTACAACACTTATTTTTTTAAGATACATTTTGATTATTCTAACTTAAAACAAAAATCTAGATTTTCCTAGCAGAAAAAAATAAAATGTTAGGACTTGTTAACTGGGGAGGTAGGAGGGGTGGAGAGGAGAAAATAAAAACACATTTCAGTGTCTTCAAGTTTTTTCAAAATTTCTCTTCTCTCTGTGTGTTTAGCCTGTTCTGCAGACACTGTGGTAAAAAAATTATGTTAGGACACAACTTAAACAGTGTCTTGGAAAGTGAGTGAAAGGAAAAGAAATACAGTGGAAATGTCAGACAGCTCCAGGAAATCAAGTAACACAAGAAACTATTCTTGAAAGCAAGAGCTACAGTGAGGTTAATTGTGCAAGACTGAAGCGCCATACATCGCTGTAGCTTAGCTGTTATTGTTTCTGGGCAGAACTGCCTCAGTCTCTGGGAGGTATCTCAGCTCTAGTTTCTCTCTAAATGCCCTCCTCCCCCTTTCCCAAAGACACAGAATTTCAGTTCAGACACCAGCAGCTTCTACCTCAATTTGGTCCATAAATGTCTCAGGACAAACTTGATGAAAAGGACCAAACTTTCTGAATCATCCTGGTCCTGTTTGGAAACCACAGGGGAAATGACAGTACACAGTCTGAAATCAAAAATGGCTGCTGGATTTACATAATGGTTCAAATGGCTTGTGAAAATCTTTTTTTAAAAAGTTGTTGAAAGAGAAAAAGAAATAATTGTAACATTGACATAGCACAAGCTTTCAACATATGTTGAAAATTGTATTTCCAACTTAATCATGAATCAGCTCCTTCTACAAGCACAAGGAATTTCTTTTGTTAAGATTATCTTTACTCCTTTATTCCTCACCATTCTGAAAGCATTGGATGAAACTCAAGCCACACTTTTCAGATTTCCTTATTAAGAAGCTGAGATATGCACTGACAAGTAACACACACTTTACAGCTGTAGAATTTATAGTTCGGCAAACATGCTGGACACAGAACTTGTACTGGAACAATACAGACTGCACAACTTCTTGAGGTCCCTTCCAGCCCAGTTTTTCTGTTATTAAATATGGTCATGCAAAACACACATAATTTTCTCAATGCTTTCTCTTATGAAACTCATTGTGGCTTTTGTTTGAGGCTGTAGCTGCTGAATGTGTTCAAGGCACAGATGTGGAAATTCTTAGTTATGTGCAGAAACGGTTTGCTCCATATATCAACTGCAGCAATGAGCTCCAGACTTCAATCTTTATCCCTGCCAGAGTGTTCCCTGGGGATCTCAAGGCAGGACAACATTGCATGCAGACAGGTATACTAAGCCTGGCATCTTACATTTCTTCCAGAAAAACAAAATAATAAAAAGTAGAGATGAAAGAAATCCTGAGAGATTACACAGCCCACTTGTGCATCCCAAGATGAATAAGAGACACTCCAACCATTTCTTCCCCTAATGTTTTGTGGCAAGGAGTTCCTCTTTGTCATCAATAATCCATTCATCTCAATAATCAAGGTTCCTTGGTGGAAAACCTCCTACAGCCTGGCATAGGCCACATCTTAGCTCTGCAGGCTGGAAATCATTAATCACATACATCTTCAGGAGAGAAGACAGGGATATTATCTGTGCACATGGTTCCACTCTACTCTCGGGTGAAGCACACAGATTGCAGCCTGTACACAGGAGTATAAAGAAAGCTGAAAGATCAAAGACAGATGCGAAACTATACAAGCCCTAAATGATGAGATTTTTTTTTTTCTGAGAGTCTTAGGATACACCAAAAGCAAATAAAACCCAAACCTTAATCCCATTGTCTATGTCATTGTATATCTTAGATGATTAAGCTTTAACACACCACTGTGTGCTTATTGTAATGGGTGAGGTGCTCAAAGAGAGCAGTAGACGCCCCACCAGCTTTCTCTGGTACTTCAATATGTGAAGCACAAAAAGGCTGTCAAAATAACCAAAGAGCCTTCCAGAGGAATTCTGAGACGTCTGAATAGCAACCATCTAAGAAGGATTTTAATTTCTTCTAAAGTTTCAGTCTTAAAGAGAAAGAGCACAGTGAAAACCAGACAAGAAACCTTTGAAGACTATTTCAAAATGCTCCTGCAGACCTAATAGCAGGAGATTTCACAGCATAACAAAAAGTCAAAATTTTAACTACAGGCTGTGTATTTTCAGAGGGGAGAGCTGCCAAGATATTTGTGGCTCACTTCATCATGTCAGATGATAACAGCTCACATGAGCCAAGGTGCACACCTGTTCAAATGCTGGCAGAATCACAGCTTTAAATTCTAAAAGCTTAAATTCTAAAAATGCAACTAAATATCAGGAAATTTTAATTTATTTTGATTATAATTAACTTGACATTTCTTCCAACGTGGGAAGAAGAATGTCAGTCTTGCAGTAAAGGCAGCAGTCTCAGCCACTGGGGTCTTACTAATAAATAGAATTCAGGCTTCCCATGACATTTGTGATTGAGATTCATAAACATGATAAAAAGGCTGCAACACTCACTCCTTAAATTCATATATATATATATACACACACACACACCTTCTTTATAACCTCTTTTGCTTAATGTCTAAGAAAAGGCAGGTTGAAGTTAGGCAGGTCATATAGCAGGACACTACCAATGCTACAGCCTAATGCATCTCACCAAATCCTCAAGTTTTGTTTCCTATCATACCTCATTTTGTAAGATTCTAAATTGTTTGACAGGAGATCATTATTTGGTCTTTCTAGTAGAGTGTGTTATAGGGTAAAATTCTAGCTGATCATAGAATGTTCTGTACACCAGGAAATGGCAAAAAATGAAAGTAATAATATATTATTTACCGTGC
Source organism: Agelaius phoeniceus (assembly GCF_051311805.1). Classification (NCBI taxonomy): domain Eukaryota; kingdom Metazoa; phylum Chordata; class Aves; order Passeriformes; family Icteridae; genus Agelaius; species Agelaius phoeniceus. Next base: position 37,255,114 of record NC_135268.1, on the reverse strand, counting down.
AAAACTCTGTCAAGTAATTTTCACCATATAATTCATACTCAATAGCATAATACTCTTTGGCTTCTGAACAGTGGGATGTGGTTTATATTTTATTTTAAATATACTTTATTTCATGATTTGTTATTTAATGTTTGGGTATCTCTTGAACAGCAAAACACAATGAGAAGCCTAAGTATTATTTTCAGTCTTTTATAATGATCTTTTGATTTATCATTCTATATTTTGCAAAGATTTGCATACTGAAAAGACACTAAATTTATTCTTGGCTTTTTATATATACTATTTGTGCTTAGTGGGATGTAGCTAAATCCATGATTGCAAATATTAATATTTTCTAAAAAACTTCAGATAAGAAACAAGTCAGAAAAGGAAAGTATCTGGGGACACCATTCATATGCAACCCTCAGACAAAGTCTATGAACCAAAGAGCAGTTTGGGGCAGTAAAGCTGTGTGACTTTTGGTCAGCCTGCTGAGAAAACTGCTGAGATGACTGAAAGGAAGTGAAAAAAGAAAAGCTATGTGAGTTAGGAAGCCTAAAAACACAGAAAAAAAAAAGTCGAGTGTGGATGTGGGGATAGTTAGTAGTATGAGAGCTCAAGAGGAAAAAATACTGACATTAAAAGGTTGAAAATGCTAAAAGGTAATGGAGAAGCAGAGGATGGAAATTCAGCAAGATCAAGGATCAAGCTCAATCTAAAAACAAAGATTATTGCCCTCTCCTTACCTGAGCAGCAAGTACAATCTCATCAGATTGGTGAGTATATAATGCTCATCTGGTAACATTAACCCTTACCTACCAGCTCACTAGTCCTTGCTATCTACAGTGTGCTTACCCATCAATAAATGCTCTGCACTCTTCAGTTGTTTAAATCCTGTCCTTTATGTTCACAGTTCATATGTCCATAATGTTCCTTATGTTCATAAGAACAAAAGGAATAAAAGTTGTCAAAGTGAATCAGATAAAAAAGGTTAAACTTTTAATTATCTTTTAAAAAAAGACAAAAAATGAAAAAGACCTCCATAGAAAGAGAGGGAGAACAGAAAAATGAGTTATGGTTGCATATCACAAGCCTGGTAAGCCCTGAAGGCATTTTCATATACAACATGCTACCAGGAGCCTTTATATCCACACTGAATAGATTATTATGAAATATGCCATCTCCTAGAGGTATTGTGCTCATTCCATATAGAATCCATGCAGAGAAACTTTCACCTGCAAAAATTATATGAACGTAAGATTGACATATAAATAGGCAAGAAGAAATAGGGTTTTCATGTTAGAAAATAATCACAGCGTTGCAATCAAACTCAAAGGGTGGCCTGGACGGTACTGAGTGGAAGCTTTCTAATCAGCTTCAGCACTAATGTTGCCTTTGACTTGCCTAGATTCAAGCTTCCATTTGTCAAGACAAGTGCTGTGTGCATGAGCAATATGCATTCTGCAAGCTGCTTTTACCCCCAGGCTCAAGAGAACAGAAGACACTGCAGAGGACAGTCCCTTTATGGTGCTGTCCCCACCAGTGCAGTGTAAATTGCACTCCTTGGCTGACTCCCTGTGCCGTGGTCCCACCACAAGACTCTCCAAACACACCCCCTTAAGAGGGGGCTGCAGCTCATCATCATCATGTCTGTGCTGAATCTGTTTGCAGGAGCTTTGTACCAGCTGCTGGTCAGTGATCAGAAGCCCTTCATTAGAGAAGAACTCAAGCCTGTTTTTTTCTCTGTGCTGAGGCCTAGGGCAACAAAAGTCTCACATAACCTTCTGGCATGGGAAGGCACTTTGTGCATCCAGCCAAGGGATGTCTGTCCTTTAGTACATTTTACAGGAGACAAGGTAAGTGAGAATTATCTTCCTGCCTTCTGCTCAATGTCACCTGTGAAATCAGCAGCTCTGGCACATTATGTTAAAAATCCTCTTCTAGTTCATAAGAAGACATCATCCACTCCCTAGATTTGGTATTTCATTGAGACTAGCATGGAAAGATGCATCACTATGTCACAGAAATAGGAATAGTCACGCAGCACATCATCCCTCCCTGCACATTTATGTCAAAGACGATGCTATTCACTCCCCAGCTGGCTGTCAAAAGCTGTTCACCCTCCAATCCCCAGCCCACTGAAAGCATCTATTCAAAATTATCATGGTATTCATGCCAACATCTTCAAGCTTACTGCCCTTGCTGTTAGCCTCAAAAGTGGAGAGTTTTCACCACAGGTAATGTGTCTGTTCCTGCCATTGCTGGCCTCCAAAATTCCCTGATTTTCAAGCAGGTGCTGACTCTCTGCATGGGGGTAGGAAAGATGTGCATGTTTAGCTGGCTACCTCCAGTGGAATGAATTTCGCACTATCACCGGGAGACCAGCATCTTGACAGACAAATATCACTTTTAGGTCCTACACACCCATCTGTCAAAACTGAGGTGGTGCCTAGTTCTTCCCTATTTTTCAGCTGAAGTAGTCTGAAGTAATTGTGTGGTTCAGCTTCAGCATAATTTGTGGTCTGTAGAGGTAGAATGGAAGTCTGACGTGGTCTTCTCCCACCCACCATAGTTTTTGTGATCTTTTGTGGTCCAATTTATTCAAGTTATAACTCATGGGAAGTACTCAATAATCTGGTATCAAATAATTTGGGTTTTTGAAGCTTAGACCTTTATCTAATCTATGCCAGATGAATTAGCCCACACTGGGCACACAGTTTTTCCAACAGCTAATGTTCTGAAATGAATCTGCCAAATACAAGGAGGAATAAGACAGTCTCACACAAGCTTCTGCACAATCTCTCTAAATTATAGGTAATGTATAGGTTCAGAAACCGTGTATTTTTCTTCTCCTGACACACAAATATATACATTTCCTTACTCAGAGAGCAAAAAGCAGATGTTTCACCTATCCATGACAAACCATCTAAATACCTAAGTAATAGGTAATTTGTAATAATTGTTTATATTTGTAAAAATTTCTAATTTTTAATGATTGTAATAGGTAAATATTACCTAAGTAATAAGTAATAACATTATAGGCAATGGATGTAAAACTGACCAACCATAATTGTCCAGTATTTACAAATTACTCCCATTCAATACCAGCACTTCTAAGCATTTTTCGTGTTCTAAAATATCTGGATTAATACAGAGAAAGGAAATAACATTTGAGCTTAAAATTCACCGTCTCTAAATGTTTGCATTCCCAGAATCTCATGCACATGCAAACAAATTCAAAATTAAAGCACCACAAAATGCTTTCTGTGGAGTTGCAGAAATTGCTGCAGATTTTCTGAAAAGAATCCAATATATACACAAATACTGGGGAAATATAGACTTGATTTACACAATGATAAAACCTGTCTCCATAGGCATAGCGAAAAAATTTGTTCTCTAAAGTACAGATGCCATCTATAACTAATATCTTTAAATTATACCATCTTCCTCAGAAGCATTAATTATGAACCAAAACATATGATTATAAAAGTCATTTGGCACTAATCTGTAAGAGCAAGCATGTGTTTCAAAATTCACACCAGCTACAAAAATTTTCTATTTTATCAATAATAAACTAAGTTTAATAATTCCAACTCTCATACATTTTGATATATTCTATAGGTCTTGGTTTGCAAAGATATGAAGTACATTATACATCCACAATGTATGTCTGATCTATGTTAATAATGAAATACAATCAGAAATGGGAAAAACAGGGAATACTGTATAACAAAGAGCAATTACTTTTGTATGTTTCCCACATTTAGAAATGAAAAAAGAACTTGTAATCACCTTACCTCCTAGTATGAAGGAATCAACAGCATCATTTTTGCCTACTTGCAATAAACTATCAGACTATTACGAAAAAATCAAAATAATGTTGATAGCCAAAGAAGGGAAGTTTTCCAAGGCTACTCTGGTCAGGCAAGGAGTCTCTGTCATTAGATATGGCAAAAAGATTAAATTAGGAATATTAACCACTTTTGTAGGTTTAAACTCTGTGACTTTAAGATTCTAACTTTTTAAAAAAACTATCTTGCCTAGTTATGTCCACATCAATTATTAGTTCTGAACTATCACAAAGGTGTTTTCAAACCCTCTGCATTATTAATTAATTTTTTCCATAGATGACAGTGCTGTTCTGGAGAGCAATTTCTAGCAGGTACTTAAGTGTTTTCCTGAGTAAAAAGGAACTGTTACAAAGGTTCAGGTTTTATAAATAAAATAAAGGAAGACAGACAACCTTGAAGTTCACTTGTGGGGACAGCTCATAACTGTCACTAACCTGAATGCTCAAAACCAGGAGGAAAAACTCAGTGTGCCCCTGAATTTTCAAACTGGTAAAACAGAAGTTGCTGTTTCATATAGATAGAATTGGAAAATACTTTATTCCTAAAATATATTAATATTCTAAATATTCTGACCAACTGGGATTTACTCTTTAGATGTAAAGCACTACAACCTAGTAACTGAGGGAAGGAAGCAGATGAATATTATACATTATGTGCCTTCTGAAAACTGGGATCTGTTACCATTCATTACCACTTTGGGTTACAGCTGTCCTGTTTCCAGTTGAAGGCAGAGAAAAACAGATGCCTCACATGACAGAAATGTCTAGAAATGTGGATGGCTGTCTTCTGCTGCCCATTGCTCCATGGTCCAGCATGGGGAAGCTGGGCAACACTTGTTGCTCAGAGAAGCAGAAGCTTTCCCTTCCACATCCTTCCTCTGGCAGGGAAAGAGCAGCAGGGAAGTCTGGTCCCAGCCCTTCCATCCCAAACCCTGGCTCATCCTTCACCCCAGGCAGAGACATTCCGTTTGCTGTGTGGCAGCCTTGCCTGGAGCCATCTCCAAGAAGGCAGATCTCTTCAGTGGGCTGATTTCTCACCTCTGTGAGTTAGGGACAGATAGTGGGACTGTGGAAGCTGAGTTTCAGGAAGGGGAATAGGATGTCTAAACACCATGAAACAAAACACCAAACCAAACTTGTAGCTCATACAAGAGAGGCATAACTATGTTTAGTGGGGCTCTATAAATTTACATCACTCCAGTTTAAGTTTTTTTGTATATCCAATTAATATGAGCAGAGTAATTTCCAAAGTTTTCCATGTTTGTTCAGATGCTTTCAAGTTGCCATGGCAATTTTCAAACTGATGTAATCCTTACCTCTTTATTAGTAGTAAAAAGTATTTCAGTAGTTTCCATTCAGTCAGGTTTTTAAATGAGTAAACCAGTAGCCAGAATCTTGTTAAGTAGAAGGTTAAGAAGATTTAATGCACTTTTTTTATCAGACCCTACTTTCCAGTCCACTGGCCAACCCTGAATTTTCTGACGAAGCCAAACCCTTCAAAGTGCAACTGATGGAGTTTCAAAGACCCTCCACAGAAGGGTCTCTCCCATCTGCCATCAGCCTATTCTCCAATTGGATGTGCAACCTCTCTTCGTTTGCAAGCCTGAAGGCATTTACCAAGTACTGTTACAGTACTTGGTAAATCTTTAAAAAAACAGCTGGGGCTCCAGAAATGGAACACATTAATTCCTGGCACATTTACACAAACAAAAACTCTAAGTGTAAAAGAGTCAAATACTTCTGACAGTCCATCGCCCCTGACTCAAGCCCTTTGTCCGATCATGTTTTATCAGGATATAAAAGAGCATATTGCTGGAGAAGAAGAGATGTTGTAACATGAAGCAAACTTGTTGCTTGAAATCTATGCAGTGACATTTATCTGCCACTTCATGTAAGAAAAGTGAGAGGAATTATGGGGGGAAAAAAGCCTTTTCAGCAGGATGGAGGAGTTCTATCTTGACATGGATGGGAAATGAAAGCAACTGTGTCCAAGATTTCTGTTTCACTTGGCTCCAAGGATAGTGATATGGGGGAGTCCAGAGAGAAAAATAACAACTGGCACATTCTCTGGCTTGCTTGTCTGTATGTTATGAGATTTCAGACACTGAATCATCTGTCCCTCAAACTCACGGTATTAGATGGAGGAAAACAGAAAGACAACATTTATTACACCAGAACCAGTAGCAGTTTTCAAGGCATTGCAGAAGTAACAAGAAGGCTGGAAGCAAGCAAAAGGTTGTGAGGGGATCCAGCTGGGCTAGCTGACCCAAAGTGGTGAAAGGGATATTCCATACAATGGAATGTCATGCTCAGCTGTGGAACTGGGGTAGTGGGAGAAGAAGGGGAAAGGCAAGTTGGCTTTCAAAAGCAGCCATCTCTGAGGGACTGGCTGGGTACCACTCTGCTTGTGCAAAGAGGTAAATGATTGCTTTTGCATAACTTTCTCCATTTTTCCCCCTTTTTCCTTCACATAAACTGTCCTTATCTCAACCCATGAGTTTTACGAGTTTTGCTCTTCCTAGCCTTTCCCCTGTCCTGCTGGGGTAGTTGGGGAGGGGATAGATGAGCAGGAAGCTGTGTGGTCACTGGCCAGGGTTAACCCACCACGTATTACCTTCTTAAAAAAACTGCCCTCACTTCAGGAAGGAGATTCTGTCTTGGAAAACACATTCAAGCTCTTACAGAAACCTCACTAAAATATTAATTCCAATATTTTCACCTCTACAGCTCCCATTGCACAGAAGAGAATTATATTAATGTTAATAATGGGACACAATTTTTAACTTGTAATTTGATTGCACTTCCTTTTTAAAATAATTTCAGACCTATACCAATTATTATAAGATCAATTTCTTTCTACAAACAGGGTTAAATAGTTGACTCCCATTTAAACCTTGGAAAAAAATTGCTGGAATCTCCAAAATTGTACATCAAGGAGAATACGTCACCACAGTGGCAAAGCAGAAAGCAGCACTAGCTACTGCCTAGTATTCCAGAGACTTCAGCTTCATTAAATAATGTAGCAAAGAGAACCTCCTGTTTTTTACAGGAAATTACTTGTCCTCTTATGGGATTATTTTTATTATTAGAAGTGAACATAACATGTGAAATTCATGTGTATTCATATGGTTACACCAATCATTTCTTACTGATCAAATAAAACATTTAAGAACATGATTTATTCTGTATGGGGTTTTACAGTCATTATTAGCATAAGTAAATCTCACTGGTATTTGATAAACATAATGTTTGCATAACAGTAAATGTAAAATTTTGTTTCAATTTGCTGCAAATTAAAGTGGAGGATTTGTAATAACTTAATATTCTTGCTTTGCCCCAAGCTTTTCCTTCTTCTCTTTCCAAATTAGCAAAATTCCTGCCCAAAAGCTACCCGCTCTTGCAAGTTCCCTGACTTTGATCTGTAAGAATTTTCCAGACTATGGACTGAAAAATAAGATAAAGATGACAGTGCAAAAATAATCTAGCAGAAAAAGCCCAACTATCCCAGTCTAAACTGTTTTCCTGTGCTTCAGTCAGCTCTTCTCCTGCAGAAGACTGAATGCATTGGATTTTCACCACTGCCTAATTTACTTAACGGAAGCTCTCCAAGCCATTTCTCACTTATTATCCAGTTTTATGAATTCACTCCCATGGTTTTTCCCCATTCTCATAAGGAGGTCAAGGGCTTTTTTGCAACTCCTCTCACCTTCCCCACACTCACCAAGAAAAACACAAAAGAGGCCTGAAAAATCCATATTATCTCCCTTTTTATTGCTGTATGCCTTTTCACTGCTACCTGATGCTATTATTCATAGGGGAGTCCTCTGATAAAAACCCTGACATCACACAAGTTTCTTCATGCAAGAAAATAGCCAGCAAGTCAAGATCACTGGGAATATATAGATAATTAAATAAGTTAAGTTGCTTTTCAAAATTAAGTTGCAATCAAGCCAGTACTGAACATCCCTTTTTGCAATAGATGCAAAAAAATCACTTCCCTGATTTAAAAAAAAAGTCCAAATGTATGAGAGAATGATTCATATTAAAGAAATTTAGAATTGGGAAAGAGGGCCACAATCTTTTGCTTTCTTCTGCAAAAAAATGGGTAATTTTAGTGGTTTTACTATTTTTTCCTCTTCCCTGAGAAGTAGTGAGCACAATTTAAGTCTCTTCCTGCAGAGCTTGTTTATGTAAAGGAATAAATTGGAGCCTCTTTCCTTGAACATTTAATGGGATTTATATCATACTGGAAGTTTTTTGATTGTCTTTTTTAATGCAAAATTAACAATGGGTTGCTGAAAATATTATTGGTTTTAATTGTGCAATTCTACAGCATGAAAAATCCATGACAAAGATTTCAATAAGCTTTGTCTGTACTAGAAAGGCAGCTATGATGCCTAGGAAATAAGCCAAATGTAAATAAACCCTTCATGGTAATTTGACAAGGCTATATAATCAATTTCAATACATAAAGTAATACCATCTACTCCTCTAAAGATTCTTCATCTAAATGCATCTTACTTTGACAGTCATAATGTTTACTTACTCCATTTTTCTAATGCTTACTCTTTATATGACTCAGGGATAGGTACTGGAAAGGTCTAGGTAAAAATGAGCCCTGCTTTTAAGAGAATATTCATTTTCCCATAATGATGATTTATTTTTTAAGTTATCTTTGAAAATGCAGCCCAGACCTCCTTCCTGCTTCGGCCATTTCCATGGCAGCTTCCCACTGTTAAATATCAGCATGCCCAGACACAGAAGCACTGGAGTGACTGACAGAAGCCACTCTTCTGAAAAACATTGATTCAAGACAACAGGGAGCCACAAGGTAGGTCGAGATAGATAGAAAAGTGTTGAAAAAGATATTTGATAAATATTCAGATTTTCACTGTCTGTGATGCTTGAAAAGACAAATACTAGTATTTTTGTTAGTAGCTAAATCTCTGCAAAAAGACAACAACAAGTAGCTCAAAAGCCCCTTTAAATCTATCTCCAGCTTGCCATCAGATATTTGGTAAGGGTTTTTAAAAGTCTTTCTCAAGATTAGATAGGATTTAGTGCACTGACAGTCTCATTAGAAAGTGTTCACAGAATCAGGCAGAATTGCAGAACAGGAAAACAGAGCTTAGTGTCTTAAATTATTCCATCTTTATCAGACACAATTCATTCACTTTGGTATAAATGATTTTCAGCCTGAAATTAGAAGGATTTCCAAGTTCTCTTCACCTTAAATCACTTGTAACCAAAGCTAATTGCAAATTTCTCATTATCTGTAATAGCTGTGAGTTTAACTCCATGTAAACCAAAAAAATCTGCTCTGCTTTCTAAAGCAAAAGTACTTATTTTTGAGAATGGTACTGTAAATAAAATACCCAATGTGGATCAAATGATTTCATTTTATATATAATTCATCATTGCTGTGAATATAAATAATTCTGGGCCTGCTCAGGTATTTTTTATTGAATCCTCTACTTTGATTTTAAAGACTGGATCCTTCTTCTAGTGAATCAACAGGAATTTTGGCTGAGTTACTGTTTCCATTGCATCAATTACAGATTAGCTAGTAAAAACTTATATTCCTTTTAAAATATAAGTTTTAGGTCAGTAAGGACCTGAGATCTTGGTGTAAGGACAGTAAAATCACAAAAGATAAACAGAAAAGCCAGGTTAATAGCTTTAATTAAACAGTAAAGAAAACATTTACTATAACTTTATAAGCATAGGAATCACTGTGTGCGAGTATAGAACCAGTTGGCAAAAAAAGTGCATCATAAAAATCAGCTTAAATCCGTACAGACAATTCAGTACAACACAGTGGTCATTTAATTAATTTCTATATTAATTTGATTCCTTTACTAAACTGTAAATTTACACTTTTAAAAATCATCTCAGTTATCATCTTGTTTTGTCATATTCCAGTGAAGTGCTAGTAAAGTTGATAATAAATAATCAGGATTTTCTTCCTTCTTGCTTCAAACTTCTCTTCTTACCTAAAGATTTTTTTAATCTTTATTCACATTCTGTACATGCCAAAGTGCTTTGCTTTACTGCTCCAGCTATTTCACGACAAAACCAACAAAATAGCCACTTAAGCAATTTATTTGACAACAAATTCTTATCTATGCAGTCCATGAGAAGCCAAATCCTAGTCCTGAATGTCCTTGAACTAAGAGGAAGTTTGTCTGCTACATTCTCCCAGTGTTTCCTTTATTTAACTGACTTATTACTATTATTATTAGCTTTACAAGCCTTCTATTCTGAAATTTTCCAATGCTCAGTCAAAGAATCTTATTGCCTCAGAACATCCTGCAGTACCTCATCAGCATGAAGAATGAAGTCATTAAGGCACACATTCTTTATCTTGCTCAAGACCTTTCCTTCTCTCCCTTGGTTCTTACCCAAACAGCCCATTATTCAGAGAAGGCTGGAATAACACAGTGGGAAATCCACATTCAGACACCCACTTGTGCCAGTTCAAGGCCAGAAACAGAAGCCATCCAGCCCACTCATGGAATTAGGATGTGGAGTTGCCCACGCTGGCAGTGCAGGAGCTGCTGGCTCACCGGGAAGTGACTGTGGTGCTCAGGGCAGTGTGATGCTCACCCTGATATTCCAGCCTGAGGGAATTACCCAGGTACCACTGAGTGAGATGCCAGCCCCCCTGCTCACACTGTTCCACCCTGCTCTGCTCACTCTGATTGAGACAGTGATTTACTGGAGTACTAGAAAGGTAAAAACTCAGCCTACTTCATCAAGTAACCTTAGAAAGCAACAGGGTTAGCTTAACTCTCAGCATTCACTGAAGACAAGAAGCTCCCCTCAAGCAGAGATTCAGGTTTATGTCTTTGCTTTCATTTTGGCAGAGCAAGGACTTGAATCACTCTCTTCCATTACCCAGGTAGGTATCTTTACTCCCAGTTTGCAAGTTATTATGTAATGGCTCACTAGATATCCTTTTGTTCACAGAAACTTACTCATCAAGACATGTAAAATTCTGTGAAGCAGTTTTGATATAACAAGAATTTCATCATGGCTTCATACAGATATATAAATACACACACATACATACATTCATTCCTACAGGCTGGGTAAAAATATCAACACAAAGCTCACGAACCAACCCCTGAAAGTGTGAAAATTCATCACAGTTTTAAGCACTCAGTGCTGGCAAGAGAAATCCTCTGCAGAGACCATTAGAAAAGCCCCTGCTCAATTGTTTCTTATGGTTTACAGCATGGAGCAGAGCCAGGAAAAATGGCAATTATACATTGTGATGAAAACTATTTTTCAGATGAAAGATGAACATGAAATGCAAGAACACAGTCAAAGACCTAAACACAATTTTTGGGTAAGCAAATGCTTCCTATGTCAAATACCTCTTAGTATAGGAATGGTACTGGTCTTATAATAATAAATTTTCAATTAAAATATTCTTATGTATTTGTCCTTCACTAGTTTTAAACACAAAGTTTTACATCAAATATATTTGCCTATTGATATACATTGACTGTATATAAAATATATTTGGATGTAATCCAATATTTAAGCTATCCAACCCTTTCCACAATGAAAATATTAAAAACAAGCAGATACATTATTTCATAGTGAGAGAGAAAAATTATTTCAATCAATCATTTGTATAATGTTTTTACCACCTTTGTTTCAAGAAACACTTTCAATAAGTGAGCTGTCATTAACAGCTGAGGTCAGGCTTCCAACTGTGCTGATGCAACAAAACAGTTAATTGTGAGATTTCCATTAACGGTAGGGATGGCTTGGCACAGGCAGTGGGCAGGTTCAGGAGCAGGCACCAAGACAAAGGAGACCAACTACAGAAATAGGCAGAAGCAGGCAGCTGCCTGTGGGGATGCTGAGAGCACCTGTGGGAACATGGATTTTAACCTGCCTGCTATAAAAGCAGAGAAAGTAAAGCATTACAAAAGTTGGCCAGATTTTCTCACCTCCCTCTTCCTATCTACACACAAACTCAGTAGGGGACAGAAAATAGGATCTCATTGTCAGCATCTACAATCAGGCAGTCTACAATACAACTTTTCTTTCTGGCACTTGGAACATAGCTCACTAACCACCCCAGTCTTGAAATGTCTAATTGAGTGAAAAACTAATATGAGAACATAGGAGAGTAATTTTTCCATAAGCTTAGACAGAATTTTCCAAGTTAAAAATCTCCAAACTGAATCTTATTATTTTAAAAATTATTCAAGTTTATTATACTTGTAACTCCGTGATATATGTTCTATTTCCTCCTGAAACACATTGCTTGATTCTACATTTTGCCCCAGATATATAAGAAAAATTAACAATTGTGGAAAACAGTTCCAAAGCCAGAGAAAGAGGAAAGGGCGCAGGTGGAAGTAAATACTTGGTTACTTTACTTCCAGTTTTATTTCTCTCATTAGAAAACTGTGAGAACATATCACAGTTCCCCTGAGGTAAAATATGTTACAGAAATGGGAATTCAGCATCTTTCAGAGGTTGCTAGAGACTGGTGCATTACTTGCAAGAAATTCTGGCTCAGACCTTTAGCACTTGTAATAACATTCTTGATCCTCTTGTAAGCAGCAGATGTTAAATATCTCAATTTGCAATATTAAAATTAATCTTATTGCATCATCATCTAGCTCAGAGTATAATCACTGTCTTGTGATGGAATTCTGCATTAGAAGACTACATCCTCTTTTTTGCTATGTTATGTTTAAATAGAAAGTAATTAAATCATTGGTATTTATTTCAGAAAATCTGTTTAGTAGAAATGAAGGTTAAAACATACTAAGACAGCTCTACGAAACTACTTCAACACAAAAAAGTATTAAAAACAGTATACCAAGAATGCATCTCCTAATCTCTTAGGCTGAGTTGATGAGATGACTCTTAGCCTGTGAGTGATTTGCTAATTTGCTAACATCCTTATGAATCAATGATATTCCATTACAGATTCAGGTATATTCTTTAAATAATTTTACAACATCTGCAGAGCACAAGAAACTGACCCCTATTGGAAATCATTGGGAATTAGGTACATAGCATAGATTTTCAAAACTACTCTTTGCCAGAATAACTCTGTTACATATTCACAGACACAAACATTTAGCCTTTGGGCTATAATTTAACCAACATTTAATGCTCTTTAAACATACATAGTCCTATTTTAATTTTTTTTTTTCAGGATAAATGGTGTCTGACAGTTGAACTGAAAAGCATGATGTAAATAAAGCAATATATGAAATACAGGATTTAAAATTTAATTAGAAATACTCTGGACTTCTAGAATAAACAAGTTCAGATCAGTTTTACTTATCTAGAGGGAAAAACAAGGATTTACTAATGCACATTTTTACAGTTAATTTAAAAGCCATCGGGCAGAAAAAATTAAAATTCAGACATATAAAACAAAGCCTAAAAGTTTTAAAAAATGCTATGGAAATTTCTAAAACTCTCTGCAGTTAAGCATGTACTTTCACCAGACATATTGAGGCAATACCTATAGAACTGTACAAAGGGCAGAGTTAAAAAATACTTTCTTTTTAGTTTACCAGTACAGAAAGGTTTTGATTAAATGCATATAAATTTGGAGCAGATGGCCAGTTGCCACTAATTTTTCCTAAAGCCTACAGAAAACTGAGAGATAACATTACAGTTTATGCATTATTCTAGGCAGAACTAGTTTCAGGATTTAAATCTGAGTACAAAGCAAAGTTTCTGCTAATTCAACAGCCCAGACCCATGTTAATGCTAAGCAGATTTCTACACACAAGTGTCTCCAGTCTACATGCACTGAAACACTCTGTGAAGTCTATTTTCAGGCTCTTCTGACTTGTCAGCCCTTAGATTGCAAAAGAATGGGGGGATGCATAAATGACCTTAAGTTCCACCAGAGGAGGTCCTGATTATATATCAGAAAAAAAAAGTTCACTGAAAGAGTGGTTTGGTGCTGGAATAAATTTCCCAGGGAGGTGGTAGAATCACTGTCTCTGGAAGAGTTCAAATTTGCCTGGATGTGGCATGGGATGAGGATATGATTTAGGGGTGATTATGGTGGTGCTGGCTTGATGGATGAACTAGATGATCGTGCAGGTCTCTTCTAGCCTTGAAGATTCTGTGAAAAGGATAATTACCCTAGAATAACAGTCCTTATGAACTACAGAATTGCCACAATGGTTTATCTCAAACTGTTTTCAAAATGCATCAGGTTAAACCAGATGTGGATCAGGGGTCAAAAGAACACTGCCAGTGAGGAGGGGAACCCTTAAGATTTGGGCCTTTTTCAAGATCAGTTCAAGACAGTACAGTTTAGAAGGGACAATGTTTAGAAAATTCATGACTTGGGAAGTTTCTTAATTTTATTCTGATTACAGGGGATGTGAAAATCTCTTTGTGTTTAATTCAAACACTCCTTGTCAAGTAGTCAATCTTTTCAATTCTAGCACTAATCTAAAATACTTTTGCAATCTTTTTATTGCTGTAACCACAACGTCTGCTGAGCTGTGAGGCAGTGCACACAGCCTAAGAACTCTGTAACAATCAGCATAAGGCACAGAATAAACAATGCAAAAGCAATATAATTTATATAAATCAAATGCATAAACAGCTCAAAGCACAGTAGCAGAAGAAGAAAGCAAATGAACAGTTATTTGAAATCTGATGAAAGATTGAAAAGCAACATTCATGAAATCTGTAACAGCAGAAACATTTCCACTTGGATAGACTGATGCCAGTTAATGTATTTCTGCAGGTATATGTCTCTATAAATTATCTGCTGATGTGCACTGGGCAGCTGAATATTTGTAACACAAGGTTTGCACTCCCTGCCCATTTTGTACAAAGGCTTGATCTTTATTATGACAAACGTGGCTTTGAGAGCATTTTTCCAAAGTTGCCCAGGCTGGACTCTTGTAGCATACAAAGCATGGATGAGTATTTTAACAGAAATCTTTGGGCAAGAGCTCAGATCCAAGTTCATAGTGGCACAGCCAGGGTACTCTGCTTGTGAAATATTCAGCTACTTTGAAAACAGGAGGGGCAAGTAGTTTCTTTTGAAGGAAGGAGTGTGCTATGGAAACAAGTTTGGAAATGTTTGTCAGGAAAAAATTCTAGCAGAAAGAAAAGCTGTTTGATTAAAAAAAAAAAAAAAAGATTTGAAATGTGTTTGAGGCTTAGGGCAGATTCAAAACTCCCAGGCATCTGGGTGTGGGAGACAGAGTGCAGCTTGCTGAAGTGATGAAACACTGTCTTATCTCTGAGTGAACGGTCTCTCAGCAGCTCGTCGGTTATGGGCCCTATGTGGTTTTGGTTAGGAGACACAAATAAGATTGCATCCTTTGAAGATCCAAAAGAGAAACTAAAAAGGATGGTAGCACTGAGCTGGGAACAATGGTCTGGCATAGGTACCTTTTACTGCCTAGTAAAGCTAAACCTGTTGCCTAAAATTGAAGGGGCTTTCAATATGAGAGAATCGTTGCAAGCAAGGAAGTAAAACATTTTTATTTCCTTCCAGTGAGAAGGCAGAATTGGAGATTTCTAAGAGCCAAATTTTGAGCAGGTAACCTTTAGGAATGCTCTGATGGAAGCCTTGTGGAACTTTCTCCTGTTTGGGCTTTATTTCTTGTGTTTGCTATATCTATTTAGAGAGGTCTTTTTGTAGAGGAGTAGGAGACAACAGGAGCCCAAAATAGCAGCAGTTAAGTAGGGGCACATGGAAAACCACAGCAGGGCTTACAGAGCTGTGCCACTACAGAATTGACTTCAAGGCCATAGCATAAATTAAATCCTTGAAAAAGTGTCAGAGGAAACTGGAAACAAGGTTCCTCCCAACTGCAGGTAAGTTTGAGTGGGGCTGAGTTCTGGCTTCATGGCTGTGGGCAGAGAGCACAGGCATGTCTCCAGCCCAGCAGAAGTCTGGCACAGAGAGATGGCATATTAGAAGTCAGGAGTGGGCATGGAGGACATGTGCCAGCCACAGTGCAGATCCTGAGCAAGAAAAACAGAGCAGGGAAGAGTGTGAAGGAAGTAGCAGTCACTGACCTCTACTTTGGCCCCATCACATTGCACTAAAAGCTTGGATCTAAACATTGAGATGATCCAGACACATCCTGTCAGAAAGCAGGTTGGTTCTCACTCACCTCTGGTAATGGCACCTCATCCCTCCCTCCTTTCCACCATGATCTAAGCCAAATGGCAAAGTGAACAAAGCAGCTGTCAGTTATTCTCTGTTTAGGAACTTGGAAAGCTTTACTGTGCCTTACCTAAGGGTTAATCAAGGTGTCAGACACTACTCATCTTTTGTATCTCTAGTACCAAAGCTGAAAGGCAATAGAAGCCATAAGAAATATAATCTACAGTAACAGCATTTAAGTTTCAATACATTAAAATGTTAGTATCCTAAATATGTTTGCTGATTACTTGAGAGTTGGATTTATAACCCACAGCTGAACATTTTTTCTTGCCTCAACAGCATAAGATCAGACACTTTATTACTAAGTCCCACATACACTATTCATAAGTACAGGTAGCCTAATAAAATGTGGAGAAAAAACTCATACTTGCTTTTCTCCTCATGTCTGATTTGATTCTCTCTGACAATAGTTGCTAATTTTTAGCTACAAATATTATTCAAAAGAGATAAATAGTGATGTCCAGCAGTTCTAACCTGACAAATCTTTTTAAAGGCATTTAATTGGTGCACCTTCATGTGCTTTTATCACTCTGACCAGATAAAAGTGGATTTTTTTTTTATTACTTGAAAGCTGTTGGTGAAAGGTATTTATTGCTGCAATCATCCACTCTTAACATTTGGACTGTAAAAATTGACCCTAGCCTGTCAACCATTAAGCACCAATAATTATGTCTGAAGTTGTGAAAGTAAAGTGTGACAGCCATTTCATACCTAGTGCTTCATCAGGTCTTATAACCTTCTGAAATACTTTTGTTCTTTATTTTCCATGCACCAGTCAAAAATATGAGTGTTTTTAGGGAGAAGTGGAAAGTTTGTGCGTGATCAAAGATTGAAATTTCCTAACACTATCATTGTGAATGAGTATTATCATGCATCAGGTGGGTGTTAAGTTGCCAACTCACAAAAAATGGTTTTTCATCTGTAAATATACCTATAACCAGGATTTTTTAAAAACTACATACAGTGACAATGCACAACAAGGTCTTTGTTACCACTGCTAAGCAAGAATTAACAAATTTTGTATGAACGCCAAAAGTGATACACTAATGGAAATATTTTTGTGAATTGTTAGAATTTATTAACTACATGAATTTGGTCACAAGAGCAATTATAAATACCTCACATAACTTTTCTGCTATGTAAGGCATACATGTCAAGCACAGTTTATGAGGCTTTTTAGAGCCAGCTTATTTATTAAGCTGTAAAATCTCTTTGGAAGTGCTTGTAATTCATTCATGCTTGTTCATGTTCTACCGGTACCACTCCTGTGGTACATATTTCTCTTTTTTTTTTTTTGTCTCTGGGCACTAGAAACAAAGAGGGAGATAATGTCTCAATCATTCATTTGCTACATTGTCTTGGGTGTGACAATGAAGCACTCCTTCAGGTAAAATTCCTGGCAGGGAGCTCCCAAGAACTGCAGCAAGATCTCAACCTGCAGCAGCTCTATAGGCAAGGAAATTATTAACAGCTGTTATAGAGCATGCAGCTATATCATTAAACTCCCTTTCCCAAGTCAAATGGTTAAAAACTCATCAGTATAGAAGAATGAAAATAATTCAAATGTTAACAATGTGCTGCAAATCATTATGCAAAACCCAGAGACACTTTCAGCTTGTTTGATTTTAAATTATTTTGGACTAATACAGTTTATTTAGAATGACTGACTCATCATGGGAATTTGAAATTTACTTTACTTTTAATGAATGAAATTGTTGTCATAACTTGACATGTCCTGTAAAGTTCTACACTGACCTAATCATATATCTACAGCTTCTTGACATTCCAAAAATTTAATGGAACAGAATGACATCAATATTATACAAGTGTAAAGTGATATTTGGGTTGCCTGTTTATGTGTATGGCACCTCAACATCTCTCTGAAAGTCTTCCTAAGAGACTACTTCTATTAGCAGAAAAACACATCCAGAGTGCTTCAGCAACAAGAAACTGACATCTGAAAAAACAGCTGGTCAAAAATCTAGACATGATGTTCATAATTTAGAAGCCAGGTATAGTAAGGGAAAAAAAAAAAGTTTTTTTCCTACTAATTCTACAGGAAAATTCTTGAAACTGGAATGTCCTATGTTTTAGTAGAGAATCTACCCCTTTAAATTAGGTAGGCATCATCTCACAGAGTCATACCTACTTGCCAGGAAACAAAATTGTCATATTACTAAATTAGTCTAGCCACCAATACCAGATATTATCCTCTGAAGACTATGCACAAAGCAGGAAAATTGCACTGCATTTATCATTTCATCCACTCATATATTTTCTCATTTATTCAGAAGACCATTCGCTGAAGGTCAAAGTCTCTGTACTACTTAAATGTCATTTAACTATTAGTGCAGGTTCCAAAACAAACTTAAGCATTCCATAGAAGAAAGCCAAATACAGCCAGAGATCTGAGAACTTAGTTTTTCTATTTTTAATAGGAAAAAATAAGAAGTATTTTGACAAAATATTCCTGGCCATGATTTTGAGGTTTAAGCAGACATGGAGAAAACAAAAACAGAACCATTAAAACTTTTGAAGCGCTGCAGTATCTCTATAAACAACATTCTCATAAGAGGTGTCAATAGGCAAAGTAGCAATGGGTATTGGCAAGGAGTAAGTGCCAAGAACGAAGCCATTAAGATAAGGCTGAATTATTTAATTTTTCAAACCTTACTCAGAAAAGTTTAAATAAGTTCAACATGTTCAAGAATAATTGCAGGAATCACAGGCACATGACAAACTACTTCAAATTGGAAGTCAATGTGTTTATATATATATAATATATATATATATATATATAGTTTATTCTCTCATCTTATTGAAGACTTTATAGCTATTTCCAATACTGAGTGATACTCCCTAGAATGCTGTATTGTTTGGTTTCATAAAACTGATCAGTTTCCAAACTCACCATAAATTATTTCCTAAGGCAGGAGTTACATTTCCTTTCAGAGCTTGACACAGTAGATACCTACTCATTGCTGCCTGATACAGCAACACTGAGAACATTAAAGACCTTTTTTCATTGCAGTTCACACATGAGCACACACTTTAGAATAAGAAGAACACATGGAATACTTTTTAAAAGCTTTAGAGTATTTTTCAGTCTGTGCTGTCAAAGGTGCTCCATTTTGTGCAAAACACTTCAGTATTCATTAAAGCAAAGCCCAGCACCTACATCTCTCAGATAAATATGATCTCTACCAGGCTATAGCTGTGCAAGGAAACAGTGTGCTGGTATCTGAAGAAGCTACTACTTGATTTCTGTTTCCATTTAATGGTAAAATTTTAAAAATTCTTTTTCTATTGTGAAAACCAATTCACGTACCTGACATATGCATGGAAAACTACCTTTCCCCATAAAGTACTAATCAGAAAGCTCTGATTTCTCTTTAACATAATTCTGTACTTGTGGCCTCATTTTCTTTCTCTAAAAGTCATCTTTCAGCAAGTTATTGACATCAGGGGGTGCTCTCTGAAAAGCAGACTGGAAGCATTGGGACAATATGTGAGTATTTCAAACACTGTTTTCCATAAAACAGTACAAGACAGATGCAGAGATTAACGAAACACACAAAAATCTGAAAATCAGAATAAATTCCAAGGGCTTTCAGACAGAAAGAAGCATATTTTTTTCTTGGGAAAAACCACTAATACTTGTATCTGATATTCAACTTTCTAATTCCATGCAGGTACAAGCATCTGACGTTACAATGGTCTTAGTTGGTCATTTTACACTGAAATAAAAGGTAAATTATTATGATAGCTTTCAAGTATACTACTATTCATCCTCTAACACCTTGTTCCAAAAAAAATTGTTTTAGAAAGGACTTCAGTAAAGTAGCTCATGCATTCTGTCATCACTATCCTGTGTGCCAGTCTCAGAAATTTCTAGAAGTTGTGCCTTGGAAGATTTGGGGATAAATTAATTGCAAGTAAATTCCCTCCAGTCAAGCAGAGGTAACTTATATGTAAATCATTCTCCTCTCACTGAATCAAAGGCTCAGCTGCTCCAGGGCACATTGGTCTCCTCCAGATCCAGCTTGGTAGAATCCCCCTTTAGGGCAGATGACAAAGACTTAGCAAGCCAGAACAATGATTAAGCAGTGCAGGGGCCCATCAATAGTTTACGGTCTGGCATTTTCACCTACATGCCTCTGCAAATTATCTGTTCCACAAAGAAAACAACATCCAAAAGCAAACTGATTCAGCAGCAATGTTCATTAGAGCAAGTACCAGCAACACAGCAAGGTCCAGAGTGCCCCTCTACCTCTGACCCATTCTAGTTTATTTTATTTGATTTTTTTCCTACAACTTCTGCATTTCACTATCACTTATGTCAAAAGCTGGGTATTTGCAAGTCCACAGCTATCTATGGAAGAGATAAGCCCACAGAGACTTTTCTTGAATTAATAACCATCTTTAAATAATTTTACTTTTCTAAGGAACTGTTGTGTTCTAAATAAGTATATTATATATATGGATATTGATTAATTTTGACATACTGCCTTGATTCCAAGTTCCAACAACAACATGAAAAGCTCCTACAAATGGTATAGGCCTAACTTGGAGTAAATGATAAATCTAGAATTGTCTTTCCTTACGGTGTGGGGATGGGAGAAGAATATTTGCAAAACACCTGTGAACTTGGGAGAAAGCTACACACTCACACACATTATTGTGGACTGGAGTTTAGCTAACTTCCCAACACAGCTTTCTAGGAAGCCAGATATCCTCATCACAGGCTATCAGACCTGGAGATAAGCAATGTCTGCTCCAGGGAAGGGTGGAACCCATGGGTACTTTTGGTGGACACACTAGCGAGCATATTTGTTTTAAACTACCCATTTATTTTTTTTTTCTACTAGTCCTAATGTTCTTTATCTTCACTCTAATGATTCTCACCACTTTCATGTCATTTGATGTTATGAAGCTCCACATATTTTTCACTGTAACATTCCTATACATAGTACTTCTTATATGGAGGTTTTATGTTTTACCCTAACATTTCACAGAAGTTAACTTGGAATTTTAAGGCCAGCCAATGGGTTTGCTTTTTGGTACACCATATACTTGAGTTTTGAAGTCAGTTTTGATCAACAAAATTAGTGGTGATGACGTGAAATGGGAGGAGAAAGTAGTACATGCCATTTTTTTAAACTTGATTTAAATTTTGTTTAAATCCCTGAATTCCACTAACATTTAATAGATAGAAAGTGGTGAAACTGAAATACTGAAATAAAGACAAAACTGAGAGAATCATGAGAACAGAAGGAAATTCTACACTAATAGAATCCTTTCCAGAGGATGTGTCTAACTCAAATGGGTGGACAAGGTTTAAATTATCTGCATCTATATGTACTGTACAGGAAAAGACTGAATAAGTGAGTTGTAAAAAAGTGAATAGTCTGCCTTAAGGGTTACGCAAACTACTACAGGATGAAGAATTTGCTACAGTCTAATCAGTGTGGATTTCACTGCTGTAGTAAAAATGAGTAAGATAAAAAGAAAGACAATGTTGTAGCCTGTGCTAATCATAGAAATATAAAGGCTGTGAATAAATAATAAAGGTGAAAATGAAAAATAAAAGACATTAATGGTGAAATGAAAAATGTGTCTCAAAATGAACAGAGGAATCTTTGTAACTGAAAATAGTATTAATGTAGCCATGTTAAGCACCTATATCATTTACAGCAGTTGAGACTTCCTGACTGATTCTGCTTGAGGTTCCAGTGCAGAAGTGCATGAACCAAACTTCCCCTCTGTGTTCTGAACAGCACAAAGTGCAGACATGCTGCATCTGAACATTCCCTCCTATTATGACATCCAAGGGAATGAAGAGTTTGGCTGTTCCCATTCTTGAAGTAACAAGCTTATAACAGGAGTGAAGCACTATACCAGCAACAGAAAAAGTAAAGAAAAAAAACCAAACCCATCAATGAAAGGAATTAAATGATGCATTTACCTGTGACAGAGGAGGACTAGATTCAACAGAAATTTCCTTTTTACAAAAGCCCTTTGCTGAAAGGGCAGGTGAGCAGGTTATAGAAAGCAGAAATTTCACTTCTGGAGTTACTGAGCCATTCAAAAGCAATTCAGTTCGCAATGTGGAAGTCCACTGTGTGAGGTGATGATCTTAACTTTTCTTTTTTTGCACTTGGAAGGCATAACAGGAGATTCATGGCTGGCAGGAAGCCCCTACTTTCAAATATCCCCCCCATAATCACACCCACAAACCTGGCAATTAAACCACAGGAAGTCACCCAGTAGAATTACACTTTCACTCGGAAGCAAAGCGGAGGCTAGCTGCCCACAACTTGAATTTTATTAACGCTTGCAGCATCATATTAAACATTGGCATTCTGCAATCAAGATCAATATTGCTGGGTTGGGGGTGTTTTCCTGCCTACGTCCAACAAGTTAACATTTCTTTCTCCACTTCTGTGCTATTCTTTTTTGGTTTTGTTTTTTTTTTTTTAAACATACTCTCTGTAGAAATTGCCATTCCACTCTTGCTTTCAGAAGACTGCTATCCCAGCTAGTCCGTTTTATGAAGCAATTTCTTTTACAAAAATATATAACAACTTTCAGTCTTTTGTATTGGAAATCATGTTATGTTGTAATTTAATGATGTTAGAAGACATTTGTACTTGAGCTATATAATTCTTTAGGTACTGCTCTCTTGATACCTTTGTAAACAGTACCATCTGTAATTTTCCTATACACTTGAGCAACAACAACAATTATTTCAATATCTCAGGTGGTCTTTTTTCAGCACTATTCATGTAATTAATTTTTAGGTATCTACCTAGAACTAAGTGTGCCAAATAAGCTTGGAAGCAAATATCCATTGTAGTAGAAGTCCAGATTCTTCTATCATTATGTTTGACTGATATCAAAAAAACAAGACAATTTCTACTTTTATTTAAAATCCAATTTTAATAATACCCTCTGGGTTTTTATCATTCTGTAACATATTTGGTCTGCTCTATAGCAGTCCATTGAATAACATTTCAGACAACCATTTTACTTTCATGACCACTGGTATTTTCCTCAAAAACTACTGTACAGAGTTTACATTCCCATTTGAATTCCATGAATATTTTGAACTCTGTGGAAATTTCTGTTCATTTTTCCCCTTCCAAGTTTATTAATGACACTCCTGCCCACTGAACTCTATTAAGCTTACTTTAAAGGGTTTCTTATTTCATGTAGACATTTCTGCTTCTAAAACTACTATCTGCAGTAATACACAGATTCTTCTAAGTCCTGCTTTATCTCAGCTGCAAGATTGTCTCATTCTTTTCATAGATTACAGCTAATTTCAAACTAAAATGCCTTTTTGTGATATTCCATTTCTGACTTCATTAGAAAAATCTTCAGTGAGAAAACGATAGTGAGAAGGAAACTGAAATATATATCAGTATAATGTGGTCATGAGAACTGAAGAGAGTTTAAAAAAAGATGGAAAACTGTCAAAACTGTCCATAGTTCTAAAGATCTCTGTGTAAAACAGACTTAGCATATGTGTTCATAAAGATGGAGGAAGGGAGCTAACTGAACAGAAAATTATCTGTGGTGTGTCAAGCAAAACTATGAATGATAGAGAGAAATCTGATATCAGAAAATTATTTTAAAAAGAAAAATTGAGTATTCATTGTAATAGAACAAAAGGACTGAAAATTCACTTTAATGCTTTCAAAGCATAGTAATGCTGCACTGCAGACTCATTTCCTATCAATGATGAAGTCTGAGTTGCCAAAGAAACAAGCATTTGTTATATACAGAAAATATAGCAGAGAGAGACACTTGCTGAATAAACTAGGAATTTGCCATGAATCTACAATATGAAAAAGACAGCAAACATACTTTACATATTCATGAAATAGTATCTCTAGGATTACCCCAAGATAATACATTAGTAAATCTGCAAATTCATCCCAGAAACTATTTATGAAGAAGTAATAGCTGCTTTGTAGAGTTTTTAGGTTTCAAAAGTAGCAGGAAAATGAACTAAATCTCATATTTGCAAAGTTTTCCAGGCTATTAATAAGACATTAGCTTCAATGAAGAACTTAAAAACATCAATGAGCATTTCATTATGCTTCTTTTCCTTGTTAAAGGACATGAATATGTAATACAGAAATTGGAGGATACTTAACCTTAGCAGCATTTCTTGTTGCATTAGACAATTCGGCATCTTAGGAATTCAGAGTAATTTACAAACATGAATTTAGCCATGCAACATCCTTCTGTAGTAACTGCTATTAGTATTTACTATTATGAAGGGAAGATACATCCAACACAGATGACATTTCCAAAACTCAGCAGTCAGCATAATTAGTAAGAGACACAATAGTTCTCCAAATAAAAGGGGACCATTAAACTTCCCTTTTTGCTAATATAATAATTATCTTGGCATGCTAACTGAAATAAACCATTCATTGAGTCAATATAGCCACAAGAAAGAGATTCAGATCAAAAATACTGAGAGTAGAGTATTTATGAGGATTAAAGAGAAACTTCTGACTGCAGTCAGAGCAAGGCTATATGACAAAACCAAATTTAATAAACCCAAATGTAAAATAATTATGAGAAGTTATTGAGATTCTCACCTGCAAAAAGGTAAAGCAGATGGAGCATCAGGACAAGTAAGCAACTCCATTAAAACACTGAGAACACATCCAATACCATTAAGTCAGTCATTGCTCTTTCTTGTTTTCTTGCCTGCACGCTATTTTCCTACATGCTCCAGCCTCCCCACCACCAGCCTGTGCCAATGCTTGATAAATCAGACAGTGAAACTGATCCAGCTTCATTTTTTAGTAAAACATAAAACTTCACATGATCCAAACACAAAAGAACAGGGACAGGAGCTGACATGGTTGCACTTGAGTTGGACCAGCTCTTTCACCCAGCCCACCTGTGCTCTCAGCTGGACAGCACGTGCAGAAGGGAGAAACATGATCAGAGAGAACCACATCAAGTATCTCACTGTGGCCTCTAACCCATCCCTCATCTCCCACCCTCAAAGCCTGCTGACTCTTGGTTATATCTATTGAGAAAAACTAAAACCACAATCAACTCCATTTGGGCAGTTCTGGCAGTTCCAAGAAATCTGAATTGGCCCCATCTTCACCCTTGGGCCAAACCCTGAAGTGTATCCATGCCACTTGGAGGTGGCTGACAGCAGCACCCCCAGCCTGAGTGGGACATATCAGCTTGGCAAGTGCCTGACTGGGTGGAGCTGCACTGCTCTGACTGACCTGCTTGCACTAACTCTGAGGCCACTCAGGAGGAAACACTTATGACTGTGCATTTCACATCTCAACTTGCTGTGAGATTTGGGTTCTTTTTGTGTAGGTCAAATCTCTGAACCTTCTAAAGAGAATCAATCTGAACAGTAAGGAAGTAAGAAACTCTTTTGTAATGTATATCACACATCAGTCATTGCTGAGCATCCTAAAATCCCTTTTATTCCCCCTTAGAAAATACCTTGAGGCTAGTAAACCACAGGATGAGTTCACAAGTGGGAAAAAACTGATAGAAAGATTTTCAGACAGAAACACTTGCTTAAGACTTTAACTCAGTAAGATCTGTACCAGGCCCCTGAAATGAAAAAAGCAGATATCTACATCCTGAAATATCTAATCATCACCTAAAATTTTAATCCCACAGATTGCTTAACTGGACTCTGGGGTGAAGATAATTTTAGAAAGTACCACAGAAATGAAACTACAGACCTATTTCAATTTGTTAGCACAACTATAAGCATGATCCACTGTGTTATATGGGAGAACATATCGATCAGCAAAATCAGATCATTTTGGCTACTTCATAAAATTGATACAAATTAATACTGCTATCCACACACACTGCTCTGCAATAAATACAGCTTCTCTTAGGAACAGAACTTCTGAAAGAAACAATTTAAAGCTAAATCATAGAGGTAAATTGTCTCTGATTAGTTTTTTGTTATTTCAAATAGTTACAGCAGTCACAGAGAAGTTATTGGCAATAACATCCAGAAATTATCAAATCACAAAGGCAGTGATTTAGAAAGTGGAGCTTTCAGATGTGCTTTTCTAATGAACATAATAACATCCTCTACAGCTTAACAACCTCTAAACTGTAGGCTTGGGGAGGAAAAAAGTATAAAGGCCAAGAACAATAATATGGACAACTAATTCTGCACAAAATTTATAAGAAAGTTTTTAGGATAGCTACACATACTGTACCACTAATAGTTCAATGAAGCCAACAGTTTATTGAGGAAGAGAAAAATCATTTTTGTCATAAAATAGGGCCATAGAAATATGTCACAAATCAGAGACACAAAAAGCCAAACTTACTGCTTGGTCATAGAGCAAGTGCCTTTACTTCTAGACTTTCATCAGCAATAGCCTGGTCTGTAGCAATATCCCATCAGGTAAAGGTCCTTGAAAATATACAGAAAGTAAGCACCTGAAAAACCTTCTTCATCCTCTGGGCATAAATTCAGAAACAATCCACCAGCTGCTCCCTCAACCAGTTAATCCTTTTAGCTTGCTTTAGGCATACCACAGAATATGCTGAGCTCTAAGGCACCCACAAGCATCAACAAGTCCAACTCCTGGCCCTGCACAGGACATCTCAAAGAATTACACCATGCACCTGAGAGGATTGTCCAGACACTTCTTGAACTCTGTCAGGCTGGGTGCTGTGACCACTCCTCTGGGGAGCCTGTTTCAGTGCCCAACCACCCTTTGGGTGAATAAACTTGTTCTAATATACAACCTAAACCTCCCTGACACAGCTTCAGGCCATTCCCTCAGGTCCTGTCACTGGTCACCACAGAGAAGAGATCAGTATCTCCCCTCCTCTTCAGTGTAGACAGATGCATAACCAGCTCTAATTTAATTTATTTCACCATCTCATGCATGTGCATAATCTGTAATTTAAATCAATAAACATTTATTAAGCAGATTGTCTATTGTGTCACAGACGCTCTTGCTGCAGCTCATTACACCGGCTCGTGTTCCAGTGCCCAGTGATGGCTGGAAGGGTAAGGTACAGAAAAGTAGGGGATAAATATCTAATGCCTCCAGCTCTTCCAGGAGGAAAGGAAAAAGTATTGCAGTGCTCAAAGGTTCAGTGTAGCAGCATTAGCAAGCAGTGGGACCGCAAGTCCAGACTTGAGCGCTGTAATATTTGATATTCGTTGAAAAAGAATCTAGAACAGTCAATAGACTATTGCAAGACCAAAACTACTTCAAAAGAAAGATTCAAAAAGCCGCAGAAAACTGTGATGCTGCTCTGCAACTGTAAATGCACTGCTACGTTGCTAGTCAGTGACAGGACTGGCAACATAGAAATATCATATGCAAACTTCAGATGTATCAGAATAGTTCATCATATACATATACCACATTAAAAGTTAACATGAAACATAATTACTTCTTTAAGATGACTGCTTTTGCAGATACAAGGGAAATTAGTATTATACTCACACTAAATAGGGTATTTAAATTCCCTGTAATGAATAAAAGCAGACTGGAGAGCAACAGAAACAAGCCCAGCAGATTGTAGATGGAAAAAAATGTAATTATGTCCAAGATGATTATTTAACTAGTAGCTGACAATCATATTGATTAAGAATATCAGGAAAACTACTAGATTTCACTGCATATGAATATGAGTTTCTGTGAAAGCACCTAGGGGAGAGCTCCAAATAAATTGCATTTAAATTTTAAAGAACTTTCCTTCAGGGCAGCATTTATTCCTTGGGGCTATAACATACACATTTGGTTCATTGCTCTTTGATAGAAAGTGCATGTTCTAGATGTTTCAGGCCATATATTCTTTCAGGAAAAGATGAAAAACTTTATAATCATGCAATTAATCTTTAAGAAATAAGGAGTTTTCCACAGTTCTTGGTACTTTTGTCCAGCTGGCATTCTAGGTAAATATCTTACAGTTGTTAGAAAGATATTCACCTGCAAATTATTTGAGTTATTATTTGTGAATCTCCAAACTGTGGCCACTTAAACTTTGCAGAAGAGAAAGGAATGCCCACCATAAAGGCCAACATTTGACATTCCTACCCAGTACTGGTTCTCTTCCTCTGAACACAGAGACTCACATTAAGCTTTGCTCAATAGGTGAGGCTCAGAACTCCCAAACAGAGGGCCTTCAATGAGACTTTAATAAGGAGAAATGACAGAAGTTAGCTGTTGTTGGAAAGGTGCAATACCACTGGCTTCAGCAAGCCTGAAGGAATTACCTGAACCTTTACCCTAGCAGAGGGAGGGGATGGAGCCCCAGATGCCCCTCACAAGATCATCCAACAGAGCACTCAAGACATTTCACCCCTTAAGGTGACGTTTGGTAGATGTGGAGCAGGAAAGGTGACATGAAGCAGGTTTAGCTAGACAGTCACTCCTTGAGCTCAGATAACAGTCATAGACTACTCCAAGTTCCCAGGCTAGGCACTTTTCTTCCCCTTGCATATAAAATATTGCTATTTTTTTCTCCATTGCTCCTTTCCTTTCTAAATGTGCTTGGGTTTAAATTTTTATTTTGTCTGTAGGGTTCTTCTAAGCAGAAAAGCAGCACCTACTAATAGCAGTCTCAGACCCCACTGTCAGGAGACATTTGAATTGGTGGTAGGTTACAGATTTAAAGAAAAAACCCAACCCAAACACAAATATAAATAAGATATTTCCACAGAGAAAATACAGAGGTCCTTTTACACTTAAATCTAAAATGCTACATTTCAACAAAATGTTTGTGACAAACACAAATCTTCTCAAATCTAGATAGCATGACATAATTATAAATAAATGTATTAGCTAGTCCTTGAGGATACTCCATTAGTCCCTTCTTTCTGCATATTTAAATTGTATTCAACCATCCAGCTAAGTTATTGCACCCAAGTGCATCATAAAGTATAGTTTGTGCAGTGTCATTAACACATAAAGAACACAAGCAATCACTCATTTTGTGGATGCTAAACAAACAGAGGAATAAGATACTCTCCTGCCACCATACAAATGTTTCTTAACTGTTCAACAGCTGCAGCACTCTAGTGAGAGATGCTGTGAATTTAAACTCGAACATTTTTCTAGCCCCTGGTCCCCAGAAATGCCTTTAGGTAATCTGGAGAGGCAAGGAGGGACACACATTCTCTATCCTGGAGGTTGATAATTTGCCCACAAAGAGAGACTACATTGCACACTAACCTGTGTGAAACACACAATGCACAACATGTTTTGTGAGAATTCCCTATTTAACAACCCTAATTTAATCTAAGCAAGATTACATACTCTTTTACTGACAAGCATGCAAGGAGCACCCTTCAGCAGCACATAGCACATCCAGCCTGCTGCTCTCTCCAGCAAAGCTGGCACAAGCACATGACATACAGAGCTATGAACCAGCTCAACCTAAAATGAGCACAGCTACACCCACGTCACTGCTTCCATTTCTGAAGCCAGCACGGACAGTTCTCTGCTATGCATGTTGGACATGTGCTCTAAAATTACCTATGAAAGGGGCTAGGCTAGGATAAAGAGAGAACTTAAAACAAAATATATAGATGAATTTATTTATTTTTATTTTTTCAGTAATTCACCCTTATAGACAAGTCCTGCTATTCCCCAAGGCACACTTAAATCATGGTTTGCATTAAACAGCCACGAAACTGAGTGAAGAAATCTGAAAAGCTTATATCAACAAAAAGACTAATGTCATATGGACAAAGAACCATGATATTTTAGTATTTTTCAAGCTTTGGAGGATTTTCTTCTCCTTCCCCACTCAAAACCAGTAACATACAGTTATAGTCTAGCAGCTTTTAGGCACAGGTTCCTCTGTTGTCTAAATCTAGTTGATGCAGCATAAGAAGTCATAATCCTAAATGAAGACTGTAAATTGACAAAGATTTTCTGCTAATACCACATGTGCTTCAACTTTATTGATTGAACACAAGTCTGTGTCAGGTAACAGAGTTTAGAAGCTGTCCACATGGTGACAAGACCTGAAATTGTAATTTACTCAGTATTTCATGCAACATGTAAGGACACAGTACCAAGAAGAATTCTCACAGCAGCATAGTGGAGAGAAATCAAACTTCTTGGTACATATTTAACTGATTGACATAAAGTAAACAAAAGTATCACAGAAGATCTTTCAAAGTTAAGTGGGAACATGACAAGAAACAAAGACCAAATTCAAGGATTTTCATATTGAGAAACTCTGCTCATTCATTCCTTTCTTTTTACCTGGAAAATAAGACAAGGAAAGTGTCTCATACTATTTATCAATTAGATAGAACAAGAAGGCGTGTGAATTTTACATCTCTGAAGAGTGAACACCTTTCTACAGTCTGGTTGGCTGCAGTTTATTTATATGCTCTGGAAACGAAAGCTGTTAAGTTCCCCTAGGTGCACTATGGGGAATCCCTTTACAAGAAATTTATGCAGTTGTCCAAAGGGCAGCCATAGCAAAGCAGGGCCCCACACATTGAATGGTGCTCAGAGTATGGAATTCTTGTACTACTGTGCTAAATATCAAATCCCAAGCAACCCATGTTTCTATAGGGTACTGATTTTTCCAAGATCTCCTATTCTACAGTTCTAGTCCAAAAGAGAATCTAAGCCACCTGAGTAGAGGTCTCATGAACAGTGCTTAACCAGTGGGGTTAACGCACAACACAGATCTCAAAGTTTCAGATTCTGAAACAGGTTCTGAAAAACAGCAGCCTTGAGAGTGTTTGGGAATTCCTACATTTATTTTTTTCCCCCTTTCAGTCTGATAGAAATTTTGATTGTTATTTTGAACAACCCACTTAAAACTAGCAGCAGTAATACCTATACCACCTATCCTTCATTTCATTTATAGAAAAAATACTGAGTAACAGTAACCATTTTTCACCTGCACTCCCCCTAATTTTCTTCAGGTTGAAAATATCAGAAGTTTTATGCTATTTCTATCAAGAATCCAAACTACCCTCAGCACTACACAGTATTTTCCATTTAAGACAGAATACACTAAAGTGAAAGAGACAAAAGCACACAGCAATGCAGACTAACAGAGAGAGGGAGATAGTGAGGAATAAGACAGGGAGAAAGGAGTGTCAAATAGGGTCTATTATTTTTGAAGAATTTCGGCATGAAAGCCAGCAACTAACAACAACATGACTGCTTGCCTACTACCCCCTGCCTCCCAGTGGGATAGGGAGGAGAATCAGGAAGAAAAAGGTAAAATTTGTGAGTTGATATAAGAACAGCTTAATAATTGAAACAAAGTAAAATATAATAATAGTAATAAAAATTTAAAAAATTTTAATAAAAAAGAAGAAGGAGGGAGAGAGATAAAAGCTAAGAAGAGCAAGCGATGCACGATACAATTGCTCACCACCCGCTCTCTGCCAGATGACCAGCTCACCCCCAAGTCAGGCCCATTTCAGGGGACTTCCCCAGTTTACACTGGGAATGACATTTTTCAGTATGGGATATCCCTTTGGCCTTATGGGTCAGCTATCCCAGCTATGTTCCATTCTAGATTCTTATTCACCTCCTCACTAGCAGAGCACGAGACCCTAACAAGGCCTTCAGCTGGGGCAAGCACTACTAAACACCAACCAAAGCATCAGGGTGTTACTGACATTATACTGAACCCAGAACAAAGGCCTGTACCAGCTGCTGAGAAGAAAATGAGCTCAATCCCAGTTGAAAGGAAGACAGGTTACTGGGGCTTTGCCAGTCAGTACACTCTTACCACACATAATTGAGTACTTGGCTTGGTATAGCTGACCAAGAAAAGTTATTAATAAAATGTATCACAAAGATACACTCACAGAATTCAAGTTTGTCTGTCTAAATAAAGATGCCTTCATGCAGCAGTGTACTGGGGCTGAGCATTTCAAGACCAATCAAATCTGAGCTCCCATAAAGTGCTTAGTATCATCAAAGCAACCTCAGAACCAACAGTAAGAGGTTCTGTATCACAAGTTAGTGGAAAAAGTTTTGAGGTTATAAACACAAGATGCCTCTATTTAATTCATCCCATATTCAGGAAAACATATTCTGTAAATAAAGTGACATCAAGGAAACACATCCACTACCTCCTTATAATGAAACAAGCTTGAGTGTTGTGCTGCTCAGGTCAAGAAATGATAATAGTAATAGTGCCTGTAACACTTTCTATTTTGTGTTACAACCTCTGAGGAGCAAATCCCATCATGGTGAATGCCAACAACACTTGAGATTGCAACTAAAGAGGTCTGAGCCCAGGGAGAAATTATTGCAAGTTTGTTCTATTTGGCTTTAGCATGGTTCACTATTAAAGTAGAATATTACATGCCTAGAGAAGTTGTGGATGCCCCAGTTCTGGAAGTGTTCAAGGCCAGGTTTGCTGGAGCTCTGAGCAACCTGACTAGTGAAAGATGTCCCTGCCCATGGCAGGGGGGGTGGAACTGGATGATCTATAAAGTCTCTTCCAACCCAGACCATTCTATGATTCTGTAATTTTATCTGTACCTAGAAATTCAATAACACATCTGTAAAATGAACAACACAGATACAGCTAGGAGATCTTGAAAAGACAAAGCATAATGCAGAGGATGACACTGCATTAAGTCTCATAAAGTAATATTAACATTCAATACCAAATACCTTATCTGTTGTTGTAGTAATTTTCTGAAAAAATAATAGTAAGATAATAGTAATAATAGATAATAGTAAGCATAATAGATACTAGTAAGCATAGGCATACAGTACTGGAAGATAAATACACTACAGGCAAATATGAACTGAGCAGCATTTAATGTTGAACACCAGAGGTTTTAATAAAGAAAGAAAGGTCTTCCTAAGTACAGGGCTTCCTTTCTCATAGTGAAGTATTTAGATAGGATTAAAATTTTTCAGGTGACCTTGGTTACCACAAGGCTATGCAGACCTGTCACTTGAAGGAAAATGTTATTACCTTTGGGGGCTGAAGTAATTACAATCCATTTGCTGTGATGATTGGCCAGCAACCTCTTCTTCTACTTTGGAGTACAGAGAAAGCTCCAAATGAAGGGAGTGAAGACCCATAAAAGTAATCTGATATTCTAAGAAATGCAGCCACAACACTGCTGAAAACTTCATTTAAAATCCATTTGAATTTTTACAGGCTCTGTTATTTCCCTCTTTAGCTTTTACCTATCGTGATCCTTTAGGAGACCAAGCTTCACCTGAAAGAGTGAAGAATATTATTAAGAGTAGTCCCTTTGAGCTACTCATATGAGGACCCAAAACTAATTTCAAAGTTTAACTATTCATCTGGTTATGGTCTCACACCAACCTGCAACACAACACCTCATTTCATGGATATATGGGGAGTGGCTGTTGTTTGACAGCTTCATAAAATAGTAGCAAGTACTATTTCATTGATCATATATTATAAAAATAAAGATGTAACTCATTCAAAAAATAAACTCTTGGAAGCTGAAAATGCATATGCTTGATTAATTATCTAACCATATCTGGCAGAATGAACTTCTGTAATGGTTGCTGTGTTCTCAGTTCTTATCTGAACTCTTTTCAGAAGAAAACTGGTATTTGAGGTTACAATTTCCATGTCAGGATTCGTTCAACTGCAAATTATCCTAGCTGAATTACATAAACCACTGAAATACACTTTAAAGCAAACTTCAGTCCTTACTCTGGCAATGCTGCAGAGTCTGTAATTACTGTTACACTAACACTTCATTTACAATCCCCTAATGCCCTGTGTCTATTGATATCAACAAATTATGGATTACCAGCCCAGTTAGTTGCTGTCAAATATACATTCTGCCCAGTGCTCAGACTAACAGCCTGCAAACAGCCAACTGGAACTGTCACGAGACTACAACACTAATAGGAATAAAGGGGAAATGAACACAAATGGGAAAACCTAAAGTGAAAGGTATGCACAGATGATCCTTCTGAGGTAACAAAGTTAAGTGCATTTGAATTGAGACCAGAAAATCTGGAAGATGAGTAATGCTTAACCTACCTTTTTATAGCAAATAGATATGGGACACAATGTTGTGGAGTTACAGCTTATTAAAACAGGAAAACCAACTTTGTGAAATTGTGATTAATGGATGGATTTCAGAGACACAATAACAAGAACAAATGTACCTGGATATCAGGACTAGGAATTTATGAGGAGAACTATATTGTATTATAACTAATTTGTATCTATGCTATTTTATAGAAGGCTTCTGGTCTATATGAGAAATTAGATTCTACTCTGCCCTTTGGAGACCACACCCAGAGTGTGGTCCAGGCCTGGATTTCTCAGCCAAGAAACATGTGGACCTGTTAAAATAAGAGCAGTGGAAGGCCATGAAGATAGTCAGAGAGCTGGAACACCTCTCTTATGAAGAAGGCTGAGAGAGCTGTGGTTGTTCAGACCTAAAGAGCAGCCTTACAGTACCTAAAAAGGGCTTACAAAATTGAAAGATCTTGTCATCTTATTGCAGGGGTTCCATACTGTTGTCTCCTATCACAAAAGTTCCATACCTTCTTGCTGTTTCTCGTGGGTTTCTCCTCCGAGCACCAAGTCTTTCTTACTCACAAAGCAGCCAACTGACTCCAGTTGCCTTCTCACCCAGCCACCCCACTCTTTTATAGCACTCTTCTTCTCATTGGTTACAGCTGTGGCCTGTTAAAGTCAGGCCTGTTCCTAATCTTTGATAATTGGCCCAGCTGCAACTCCTTAAGGGTGAGATTACTTTCTACACTACCTTTATTTTCTTATATTCTATCCCCCTACAGAAAGAGAGCAACTTTTTACTCGAGCAGATGGTGATAGCACAAGAGCCACTGGTTTTAAACTAAAAGAGGAGAGATTTGAATTAGATGTTGAGAAGAAATTCTTTACTCAGAGGGTACTGAGGCACAGGAACAGGTTACCCAGGGAAGTTGTGCACGCCTGGATGACCATTCCCTAAGCATTTGCCACAAAGACAGGATGCCAGACTAGATGAACATCTGACCTGACCCAAAACTACCCTTCTTACGTGATTATTAGTAGGTATAGGTGTTTCAGATGGTGACGCTGATTGCAAATTTCCATCAAAGACAGACTGAAAACTGAGCAACATGCACAGCACATAGAGACAAAACCTCAGTGTTTGTCATAGTAAAACCTCAACTGCTGAAATTTTCTTGCTGTCAAAATTGTTGTGTTGAGTTATATCTTCCTTTAAAGATCTGTTTGACCAATTCTATTTTACCCTGCTATTATCATGGCATTTCATAAATAATCAACAGGGTTGAATACCAAGCTATTAAAATAAATGGATGTGCAACCTTTAATTTAAGGGGAAAATATTTGCAATGTATAATGAAGTCTGAAAATAAATATTTAATTTTAAAAATACTTTACTAGTATCCTCCCCTATTTCTAGACATTCCAGACTTTTCAGAGCCCATTTAAGGATTTTTAGCAGCACAACATTATTTTTTTCCACTATTACTTCATGCTTCTGAATTAATGCTACCAATTCTGGTAGCGACACTTTCTCTAAATTCATATTTCTTAAAAGCAAGAAAATTACTGAAAATAAGGAGCTTCTGCAAACATTCTCTATCAAAATTCTGAGAACTCAATTTTCATTAGAGCACTGAGATTTCTATTAACTAAGCAAGGAGCATACTTGGACAAATAATGACTATAGATTTTTTTGAAAAGTCTTTTATAAAGTGATTTTCAGATCATGCAATGACATATGCTACAAGGTATGTGTTTTGCTTTTGTGTTTGTAGAGAACAAAACACTATAGGATCCTAGAAAACAGAAAAGCTTCTAGGGCAGAGCAGAATATCTATGGAGGGCAGTCAGAAGCAGCTCATATTTAAATATAATTTTTTCTTGATGTGAAACTGTTTCTCAGTTGTTTTCTTGATTACACCTGAGGGAGTAACTGCTGAAGATAGGTGGAAGATGCGTTTACTCCTTGAGAAGAGTGATTTGTCAGGATCTAGTACCAGCAATTGGCATATGAGAGCTGAACAAAGGAGGCAGTTTCTTGACAAAAGCAATTATGTAGAACACTAGAGAGATAAGATCGTGGGTGTTCTAAATACTGATGTGATGTTGAAAGCTCATAGCCCTCCACATGGGTCAGCTTCTTCAGGTTTACAAGTGTTTAAGATTTAATAAACATGGCTTAGGAACAAAAGCTTCTTATCGATGACCCTCAGAAAAAATCACTGCCCAAACAATTCTCATGGAGAATTCTCTAAGCTAACAATGTGTTGCCACTTTCCAAGCCACAAGGGCACAAAATATAAAAAGATGGTTAGTTTCTAAGATATACAGCAACTTTTTTTGAAATGTACTGTGTCCCAGCTTGATAGCTATTTAAAGAATCTCACAACTACTGTCACACTTCCCATAGCAAGGAAAGGATATGACAAGAGAGGAGTCCCTCATCACTACCTGCATTCAATGAAAAAAATCATAAAGAACATCAGACTTGACCTTATGGCTCTGAGAAAGAAAAATTACTTCCTTGGAAATGCTGACATCCATTTTTACATGGGCTGTGCCCCCTTCAGTACTGGCTAGTAGTGATACTTGGGAAATTCTTAGCGCAACAAAGCATAAAATGCTGTCACACAAGTGAAATAGCACTGGGGACAGTTGGGGACATGGCACACAGATCGTCCTGAACTACATTTGTACACTCTGGGCCCTATACTTCATTTTGAAATGACAGTTATCAGTGTACATGAAACTGAAACATGCAGCTCCCTACTGGAGTTTGACTGATATATAACTCTGTAGCAACTATCTGGTTTGTA
This sequence comes from Agelaius phoeniceus, assembly GCF_051311805.1. Taxonomy (NCBI): domain Eukaryota; kingdom Metazoa; phylum Chordata; class Aves; order Passeriformes; family Icteridae; genus Agelaius; species Agelaius phoeniceus. The sequence goes on along the minus strand of NC_135268.1, from coordinate 37,218,267 downwards.
TTTCCACATAGTTCCAGTTTTATCTTGTAAGGAGACTCGTGAAGGAGAGGCAATAAAAATAGGGAGGAAAAGAAATGCAGGAAGTAATGGAAAATAAAGAGAGAGAGAACTGTCTTCATAATGGCAAAGTACTTAGAGCAGTATTTCACCTGAAGGAAAGTAACTAGCTGGTTGTCAGTGAAAAATTTGCTTTCATTGATCTCTTGGTCAAATATTGAAGACATTTGCCTACAGGGTACAATGAATGAAAATAAATTCCTTAATCACCCTACTTTTTGTGCCTGTGCTTGTAAATCAACATGTGTTACAAGTGGAAAACCCTTCAGGTTTTAAAGAATGCTCTACCACTGCCAGCTGCACCTACCAATTGCCCATGCCAGGAACCTCCCACAATGATAACCCTTCTTTTCTGATCTGATCTTTACTTTTTTTTATAAAAAAATATTAAAATAATAATAATTAATAATAATTTAAAAAATACATGGATCAAAGTTGAACACGTGCATCATTTTAACCCAGCAACAGTGTCAGAGCCATCTCAAACTCAAATGAAGTTTTCCAACTAATTTCTGTAAAATACTAAGACTGTGGGTTGAAAAATATTCTATGTTGTTATGAGGTCATATAATGTGCAAGTTAGAGTAGACAGTATGCCAAACAGCTTGTTAGTCTTTAGTGTTCCATCTTGCTAGCTTTTTTCTGAGGGAAAAAAAAAATCTTTCTTCAAAAGATCCAATTAAATATGGGTTAATCTTGTTATATTTTTCACCATGACTGACTCATAAAACTTAACTTCTTTTTCTCCTCACTGAATTCTCTCAGTGAAGCACATACAAGCCAAAGGCCTGCAATAAAAGCCATTTTAGCCCAATATAGTATACAACAGTGGCCAAAAGTGAATGCTTGAGCAGTTGCAGAGCCACGTAAGTAGGTTTGCAAAGGAACATCACAGTTTCTGATAATTTTAGCTCCCTAAATTAATAAGGCTCAGGATCCTTATTTCTTCTATTGAACGTAAAAGTTTATATTAGTCTGAAAACACACTCATTAAAAAGGCCTCAGCAGTTTATTACTTCATATCAGATCACACCAGATAAATTAAGGTATGTGAATGGCAATAGAACAAAAACTTTATTTATACTTTAAATTAAAATGAAAACAAACTATTTCCCAAAAGTCTCTAATATGCTATGATTTTTATAGCAAAAATAAGTACATTTTAACTCCCTCTCTCTTCAGTATGTCTCCAATTTTCCTACTCACTTCACTGCTGGGCCACATTTAAGAGGCCTGGGAGTTCCTTCATGGAAAACAGGGAACTCTGGCTAAATTCTGCAAAAATTTGTATACATAAAGCTAAGTACAAGCACTTCAAACAAAATAAAAACCTTCAAAATATCCAAATTTTATCTTTTACAGCTCTTCTAGATTTGGAAAAACAATTTGTTTCATCAAAGGACACCTGAAGTACAAAATCTCATCTTAGTTCATTGTCTCTACCCTTGAACGGCAGGTAAATAGAAGGGAGCTTAGGGAGCAGAGGGTTTGTGTATGACAGGCACTAGAGAAAGTATTTAATAATGCAGGCAATATCATCTTGCCAGAGAGAGTGGTCTGGAATGATACCTTTTCAGACAAAATTAATGACTTAGTTCAAGCATACTCAGTCTGATAATTAATCAGTGAAGTCCTGTGAAAGACTGTCAAAAGAAATGGTGGATGTGAAATGCTTCAGGGATTTACCACACACTTAATTCCTAGAAAGCAGCAGGTTGCTACACTGGTCACATGCCTTAGGCTTGAAGTCAGAGGTTCATGTGGCTCTGAATGCATTTTGCTACTATCATCAACAAAATGTAGAGTATATGCTATAATAGAGCTGGTTTCCCATTTGTTACAGAGGCATAATATATGATATATGGTAATGTAGCTGTAATTTTAATTTAACAGGACTTTTTTTAGTACAACTTTTATGCTACAGTTATTCACATATGGCCCACATGAGGGATTATTTTTCATTATCTCATTATCATATGGAAAATGTGAGAAATAGTAACACCAGAGTAATAAACAATGGTAAAATAGCTAATCATGCAAGTACTTGGGAACTGTGCTAGAATTCATTGACATGAGAGCAAGTTGTCAATACCTGAAAGTACCAATTCCCTTTTAACTTTTACATCTGTTTTTCATGCATGGCCTGAATTAATTGAAAATTGCCTTCCTAAATAGAAAAATACCACTGACTTCACTGGAGTCTGGATCATACCCTTCATTCTTTGCCCACATTTAAATCTACAACATTTTCTTCACAGTCTGACAGAGTAATGGAAATGACAGTAATTGAAAACCTAATTTGTTGTTCAGTGTATCTGTGAGCATCAACTAAATATGGAGATACCAAGGAGCTTGTGCAAGTCCAGAAGACTCCCAACAAACTTGTCCCAAACAGTTGTCCAGTAAGCACATCCATCTCCAGTGTGTTTGCTTAGAAATAAAAGACATTTCAAGACACAGAGTAAAAGGTGAATCCATTTTCTAAACAAAAAATATAAGAGGAACCGCATCAAAACTTGATGTAAATGTTTCCATCACTACAATTTTAACCTGGCCAAGTCTATTTTGCTGCATCCAACACAGTCATCCACATCTGGATGTTTCATTTGCCATAACTATTCTGAGTGAATTTCTTTCCATTTGGAAAAACTTAATTATTGCCTTTAGGCTGTATTAAGAGGAATGAGCTTTACCCCAAATTAACCTATTTTTATGCCTTTGCAGAAACTTTTACTGGAATAAGGCCCTATAAAGCAAATAGATGTTGCCTTACAAAATCAGTTTGCTTATATACCACACTTTCACCTGACAGTCAAAAAATACAGCTCCTTACAGCAACATTCTACATAAAAATCATAGAATCCATCATGATTCTGACAAGATGAGTATTTCACGCACTAAATATCTGAATAGAAGCTATCACAGATAAGATTTAGGTCTCACAAGATTGCTTCATCACTTCCAAAAGACTTATTGTACTTCAGTGAAGCTGAACCTTTAAATCATGACTATTTTTCCCAATTCAGTTAGGCTATTTATTTTTTCTTAGCAGAAAGCTTTTCTGCAGCCAGTAAGCCAATATTTTTTCATTAAGCAGTCAAAACAACATAACTTTTTCTGCTTCTTTTTAATGTCAGTACAATCAGTGGATCCACATTTACAAAAGCACCTCATCAACCCAGTAAAAGTATTGCTATCATATTGCTATCAGATACACCTAGAGGAAATGAATATGCCTTTGAGTAGAGATGCAGAATAGTAAAATATTACAATGTTAAGTTAAAAGTAGTTTCAGTTCAGAAAAAAAAGTGTTAGATTTCTAAGCAAATGCAACTGAGTACTATCTCTTATAATATTAATGCATGGTAACCACTTTGTGGCTCAATCCCACACAAAACAGGTAACCAAGATGTCAACAGCAGTGTTGTGCCTAAAACCACAATGAAGCAAAAATAGAACCCATATAAATAGGGACAGACCTCTCACAACAGCCCACCAGCACCCTATATTCTACTTAACTGACAAGTAACAATTCTGATGAAAAGGACTGAGTTCTTGAGACAAAAGTTGCTGGCAGAAGCATCCAGGCATCCATGCTAGCCATATAATTGCTTATTCTTTGATTAAGTCATGGAAATGTATGTCTGGTCAAAACCATGACTTGTATTTTGGTGTAGAACTTACAACTTGAGTCCAGATATTAAAGACTGGGTTTAACTAGTTCTCCTCTACATTCTATATTTACTCCTGAAAACATGTATTTGTCAACACTTAACATCAGCATTTTAGGAACACTGAATATGAAGTTTATATGGCCATAAGGCCATTAAGGCAAAAAGAAACATTCAGAAAAAAAATATAGCATCTAATTTTAATAATTTCAGTAGCAAGCTGGTGCATAATGTGGGTCAAAGGGAGAAACACTGACTCCAGAGCAGTTTCCACTTTGCTGTATGCCCTTCCCCTATCTCTTTTCTCAAGCAATTCCCTTTCACCCATTCTTGCCTTTTGGAAGTAGATTGACAATAGAGAACTAGGCTATATCATGAAATCAAACAGTAGGAAAAATTGTGATGGGCATACCTGGATGAAGCAGGATAAAGGCAATTGGATAAGGAGAGGTTCGATTCTCATGTACTATAACCCTTCATGCAACTTTTACAGGGGTTTTACTGAAATCTGCTAATGAGAAAGAAGCACAGACATCACTTTCCATGCTTGAGAAGAGGCTGAGTGAGCAGAGACACTAAAAGTTCAAGAGCCACATAGTAAAACTCCCCTGTATTTCTCAGAAATGTCAGAAGAAAAGATCAACACCTGAGTTGGAGATAGAGAAGAATCTAGATAGTGAAATGGAGTCATGATAAAATAAGATTGTATGTGGTCTTTGATACAAATTTAAATAACTTAAAAAGAATTACTCCTTCACTGACAGTTACCATTAAAAACAGAATTTTTTTCTGTTATCTGTAATGTTTCCTGGCTACCACTTCCTATGAGAAGGCATCCAGAGAGTTTAGTTCTCCTTAAACTGTGGATAAAATTAATCAGAATACAGTAAATAATAATAAAATGTGTTTGGCATCAAAATGGCCAGATTGATGACTGCTATAGGCAAAAGTGTCTGTTTGCACTGATTTTAAGATTTTTTTAATATGTCACTCAGAATAAGTTCTTTAAGGAATGATTGTTTTGTCTACTGTGGTCATATTTAAATGCCCAATTCTTGCTGTCAAATGTGACTGGACTTATCAATGAGGCAGAATGGTATGGAGGAAATTGAAGGGCTGCAAAATACATTATTTGGAAAGTTAATTATAAATAATATAATCTCTATATTCAAATATTAAATGTGTTTATTTAATTAAATCACTGCAGATTCTAAAAGGTCTTCTTGTTGTCTTTGGCATGTCATCACATCAGGCTGTTTCTTGAGGATATAATTATTTAGTTAAATGATTAAATGAATGCTGTTATACCTATTAGCTGTTCTCAGTTTTAAGCATATAAAATGTTCTGTCAATATACTAACCAGGGAGCAATCTAATTTTGGATGGTGCTTTTCAGGAAGAAGAAAAGTCATTATTTAAAAAAGCAGTATCCAACAGTTCTTGCATCCCATTTGTATTTTCAAGGTCATTTGTAAGTTGCTCACATAATACTATTGAGTCACTCAGACTCATTTAGAAGTTTCTGTTTCACTGGCTTTGATGCCTAAAAATCATGGTTGAAACTCAGTCATCGTTCAGAGAGCAAGAATGCAGAGTAATTTTTACTGACTAATTTTAGAAATGAGCAAGAATGAGCAATGCACTGTTGTTGCTTGACAGAAGTAATGAGAAGTAGTGATTTTAGCCATGTTTTAGCCACTGTCTATCAGCATCACTTCCTACCATTCTAACTCAGCCCACATTTTGCAATAGATTAGAGGAAATAAAACATGAATTCTAAGCAATTTCTAAGTTTCCATGCCTTGTCCTCCCAAAGGACAAAGAACACCAACCCAACCAACTATATTATCCACAGACTTCACCCCTACCAGGCAAGTTACCACAGTAGTGCTGCACAGCTGCAAAGGCAGGACCTCACGTGGCTCTGCAAGCTCCCTGCTTTACTCCTTGGGGCCAGTCCTTCACTTTTGTGACAAGCCAGACAACCACTGCCAGCAGAGATTTATTTATGACTCATGTATTCACAGCATGAGCCTAAACCTCAATGTAGTTTTAACCTTCAGCATCTTATTTGGATGGCCCAAAATTGACACATAATAAATGTGTTGCTCTTTGACAGCCCATCATTGTTAACACACCTGGTTCACTATTTCAGTTCCTTGGTCTCCTGGGTGCACTTAAGCATGGATTTGCAGATTATTCCAGCCAAGGCATCCCCTCTCCAGTACTTGTAAGTTTTTGACAATAAGCCTAGGTGGTTGGACTCAAGACATAACACAGCCATCTCTTGTGTTTTATTACTCTTTCAAGTCAATTTTGCAATGAGGTAAAGACTTTTAAAACTGTTAATGAATAACTTGTATTTTCCTTGTAATAGTATAAACACTTCCTCTATTTTTATTTTTTTTTTAAGAGTTTGGCAATGTCTAAATTAGCTATTTTTCTTGGTATCTTTAACTTCATTCTTGTCACTACCAGTCAGAGTGCACTGGAAACAAAAAGAGTAGGATACATATCAAAACAATGTAAATTATTAATCATAGCTACCTCTGCATACTCAGAAGTGTGCCACTATATTTGCTATCACAGACTGGTTTCCAAGATAAACTTCTTTTTAGTATCTTTAACAGATTTCCAGAACAGTCATCAGTAAGCAGAGAATTTCCCTAATAGTTCGAGAAATTGAGGACTTTTTTCCCTACATGTCAGGAAACCTCTTGGGCTGTCTTTAAGAGATCTGTCTGATAAAACGTTTTCTTTTTTTAATGGATATGTAAACCTGTATACTTCAAATACCTGTAAATGCATGAATTGTGATGTATGTTCAAAACAGGATTTTTCATAAGGTTTATTAAACTGGGAGAGTGCTTTTTGCTACTTTTTTAAACAAACAAGAACAAAAAATTCTTGCATTTTCATATCAGAGATATCACTTCAAAGAATATTCCTTAGCGAGGAGAAAAGATCTCTGCATTCTCAGCTAAATCTGTATTTGTACTATCTCAAAAATCATCCCAAGAAATTATGTCCTGAGTATATCAAAATCCAGAGCAGCATAAGAACTGTAAAACCAACAGAGCAAAATCCTGTTTTGCCAATCTACATCCTTGCTAATGGTCTTCCAGTGACCAACAAGTATAGTAAGACTATGGAACATCCACAGTGCAGTCCCATATAGAGAAGGCCATGTCTTAATCAGTGTCAGAAATGTAAGTGCAGCAGGAGAAGCAGGCCCAGAAGAGCAGGCAGAGTGGGGCTCACAGCATCCCCAGCTGCAGAGTGAATTCCTCACTGCCTTGTTTACTCCAGGGCATCACACAGTAATGCTCTGAGCCATTGCTCAAAGACACTGCAGACCAGCACTCTGGGGTGTTCCCATTTCATTAAGAGTCTTTTCCTTAATGACAGCAGGAACACAATCATGATGAAAAGGAAATTAAGTGTCTTGTAAGTTAGCCTGTAAATAAAGATGACTAATTAGTACTGATGTAAAGATTTTTCAGTAAGCATAACATCTGATATGATAGGAGTATGCAAGATTTTTTATTTTCTTGGAACAATAAATTATGCAAGAGTCACTGCTGATAAAAGACCTATCAGTGTAAGTTACATTACAAGCTCCCTTTACCTGTTAGAACTTGAGAATCTCTGTTTTCATTTACCTTTGCATTAAACACTTACATTCTCAGGCAAACACAGCCAAAGCAGTATGCAAAGAGAGCATCAGAATTCAAACAGGTCTTTTAGTATGTCTAACTCCCAGCTACATTGATTTATTTATTCATCATTTACTACCTTATTCATTCCATCAAACAACAGTTGCAATATTTTTCTGTGGCTGGTGCTTTCTGATACATATTCCATATTTCCACATATGAGAGAGACGAAGGTAATGGATGAGGTGTAGGTAGAAAAGCCTTTATGCAAAACTGAAAATTTGAATTTCTAGAAAATCAAATAGCAAGAGGGATTCATAGCTCTGGCACTGGATCAGGTATATTTGCATTTCTTGCCCACAGTACAGGGTTACCTAGTAATCCAGTCTTCTAGTATAATTTCCAGTAGATCAGTGTCAGAACCCAAGAAATTCTTCTGGCTCCCTGGAGGACTCAAGACCCTGCCAAGGGGCTCAGAGACCTTGGCACAAAGCCCAAGACCCCTGTGCCTTTGATTTAGCCCTTGGAAAAAATAATTTCCAACCTTATATGAAGAGTTACAAGCCGTGAAAGTTTAAGTGGAATCATAGTGAATTTATCACAGGGTGAAAAATAGATTTTTGGGGTTTTTAGAATGGGGGTTCAGGAGACAAGATGGACGAATCTGGGCATGTCCAGCCTTTCTCCTTCTTGGCCTCCATCTTCTGCTGTGATGTTGGCACTTTTAGATTGGTGTCTAACATAGGTGATAGGTATTGGAAAGTAATTGTAAATATTGTACACGTAGTTTTATGTATAAAAAGATAACACCGCCCAGGGGCAGGCAGAGTGCCTCTGACTGTCCTGCTGAGCAGACCTCAGCAGCTATGAATCCCTCTTGCTATTTGATTTTCTAGAAATTCAAATTTTCAGTTTTGCATAAAGGCAGGTCAGGAGAAAGAATTTTATAGATAAGATACAATAAACAACCTTGAGACCGAGAACTGAAGAGCTCTAACTCCTTCTTTACCCACTGGGCTGGGAAAAGAAACTTTCTAACGTTTCTTGGGGTCACTCTGACCAGCTAAAGTCCCGAGAGGTCAGCTTGGTGAAACTCCACTTTTCTCTTTATACGTTCCCCTGGCCTCAGTTTTCCTGCATTCCTTTCCAGTGTGCATCTGTCCTCTTCATCATGTTCCCATCTCTAAGGGCAGCCTCCATTCCAAATGTAAGAAGTGCCTCTCCGTAGACTGCTTTCAGTACCATTTTTCCACTCACATTTTCCCCAAGAATTTTTTCATGCCTGTGATTTGCTTACCCCTAAAATTGCCACCAAGAAACACCAAACTACAAAAGGTCATTACAATGGTCATTTGTGCTCTATGCTCATACAGGACCTAATAAAGACTGAGCCCTTAAAAACAGAACAAAAAACAGCTTGCTAAATAAAACATAGTGCCATCTCCTTAGGGCTTATGTTAGCACTAGTATTCCTCTTCGAACATGAGCTGGGAAGCTCTTGTTTCCCTATTTGTTTCCTTTTAAATGTTCAAAGAGCAAAGATATTTTCTGACTACACGGGAAGGGCCCTGTAATGTTTATTTGGTATTACTAATTAATCAATGCTCCCCACAAGGAAGGATTCAGGAAAAGAGACTGCTGTCATAAACAATGATCATTTTTATCAGATATGCTGATTTTAGTCTTTACTGGAAAATAAATGAGACCACCAAAACAGAGCCAGTTTAAAACCGGCCTTCCTTACAATTAAAAGGCATCTTCTCCCATTTATAGTCCACTGAGCTGTCCATTCTTCTTCTAATTAACTTCTTTCTCAGCAGCATTGTGAACCACATGCTACAAGAAACCATTTGCATCATAATAATCCTTTAAAAAAAAACCCTTTAATGAATTTTCCCCTCTACAAGTTACACAAAAATGTAATAAATGGTGTCTGTGAAGAATAGATGGAATGGGAAGAAACTCCTTCTCAATTTAGAATTTAATTGTAGAAGGCCAATTATAAAATTTTAATTTCCGCTATCATCTGTCTTGAATATTTATCTTATCTAGCAGCCATTTCATTCATAATGGAAATCTTTGACGGCTTTTTTTGTTATGCTATTCTGAGTCATGGATAATATACACTACACTGGATTAAATTTGTATAGAAAATAGGCCATGCTGGCTCATGTCTGCAATTAGATACAGCTAGCTTAATTTTGCTGACATATAAAAGAAAGGGAGCTTTGTTTTGAAAGATAAACAAAAGAATAAAGAAATAAATTAACTTAATCTCATGAAATATTTCACCTGATATTGTATCTGCCAAAAGTATTAAATCTATAGGAGCTTAAACAGCAATTTACTGGAAATGAGAACAGGACACCTGGGGTACCACTTTCTGCTGATTAAGAGTGCATATATTGAGTATTTAATAATGATATGAATGTAATGTTATGAGTGGTTAGTAGAGTGCAAAAAGGTGCTTTTTTTTTAAGCTGGAAAACTTGCTCACATTTATCCACAGACACAAATTTCAACGTTCTGAAACAACCTAAAACATTAAATACTAAAATCTTCCCAAAGAAGAAAGAAGGGCGTGGGGTAGATAAGCAGAGATTCCCAATTACAGGTCTATTGCAGTAAAACAGATTAGCTGAAAGATAAAATAGAGGATATACACATACAGCAGGGCAAAGAAGCCCTGTTTTAATCACTGTGGATAAAGCAAAGAAATCACTGCTATTTGCACTTCAAAAGCATGACATTTTCACAAAATTGGAAGGGCTATAGATTGTGCAATATTGAGATTATCATTTGCAGAAAAAAAAATTATCAAAACATCCAAGTCTCTAAATTTCACATGATTAACCTAATCATTAGTAACCTGTCATTTTGAGTTATATGGTAGACTACTAACATTGAAATGTTAGCTGCATTTACAACGAGATGTATTTCAATACTTACATTCTGTCGCCCCACATTTTTTCCTCTCTTAATATATGTTTTCAGATTTAACTCCATCGACACTTACATTCATACCAATCACATTATACAACTGCAAATATGTTAAAAAACAAGAATCTGGAAGGAAAAAACCCTACTCCCTTCTTTCTCCCTCTCCTTGGTTTAGGTGGAGAGAGGAACTAATGCAGAGCCAGCTGAAAAGAGGATCTGCAGGATTCACATAGCAGGATCTCAGCTCCTGGTCACTTCAGGGCTTTAGTGCTTTTCCACAGCTCTTTTGCTCCCCCACTTTCTTTTGACTGGAGCCATTGCAATGTCAGAAAAAGTCAGTGCAGTTTTTGACAAAGACAAGTCCTGATGAAAGTAGAAGGAGGAAGGAGAGGAAAAAAAATATGTTTGACATAAGACTGGCACCATCTTTTTTCCCCCTCTCGTGTCTGAACAAGTTTGAAAATCTGTGACTGAGGCACTAATGATATGAGTTCAAAAAACTTAGTTCTTCTTCTAACAAGTCACAAAATGTAAATACAGTCTCTGTTGTATGCCTGAAAAAAAATCAATCAGACCTGCTACTAAACAGCATGCATCAACTTTTAGGTCACAATGAGACAAAGTAGGCCCTTTATGATGCTGACATAGTAACATATCTTAATGATTTTTAAGCAAGAGTGACAAGGTGCATAAAGCCATGTATCACATCCAAGCAGTGTTAAATGTTTCATGCCACCAAGAGTGCCACAGCAGTTTTCTTCAGAAAAACTCAAAGATGCTGAGCACTCAGGACGATACAAGCTTCTGGCCTTTGAGAAAGAGAATACTGTATTACTCAGTACAAAGGCATAGGTGACATGAAATTGGCAGTGCATTCTAGAAAACCATTTCAAACAAACTTTAGTGAACATTAGTCATCACCCATAAAACCCAGAATAATCTTCTTCATAGTTACAGAAAAACAATGTAGAATTATTAGAACAAAAAAGGGGATTAATTAATGGGTATTTGATTTTTTTACAGGACACAGTTATATGTCGTGGAAGCAACAAAGATCTGAAACGCGTCTTGGGTGGCTCTAGTGCTTACTCAGCACAGCTATACAACCCACAGCAACAGCAGGCAAAATAGGTTTATGAAGACTCATTTAATCAGTGTGAGATTTACCCAGCTTCCTGCTTGGAAAACCAAACATATTACTTGGTCCACCTTTTTGATGATCTCACAACAAAAGGAAGGAACTACTACTTGCCTTTCCCAGCTTGGTGTGGGCAGACTGGCAGTGTTTAAGAGGCACCCTGAATCTTCATTCTCCATTTGGTAACTTATTGTACAAAAGAGAACAGCCCAGATGTGCTTGAAGAGGAGCTGTTATTGCAATTATTTTGCTCTTCTGAATGCACAGGTGAAGAGCATTTGCTACAATGACAGTTGATGAAGTTATTCACTAAGCCAATGGAAGCCTTCCCATTGATTTCTAATGATGATGGACTGGCTCATCAGCCTGTTTAACTCTAGACTGTCACCTGACCAGTGGCAGCTGTTGCATTGACCATGTAGATATAAAACACAGTAATAGCTTTGTTAACACCAGAAATGTTTTGTTGCATTGATGGTATTTAGTTTGCATGTTGAAGAAGGCATTGGTATTCACTTCAACAGTGATTTTTACCTACTGTCTTTAACTTGCAATGAAAATTAAAAACTGGTTTTCTCCATAGGCAGAGAAGTCTGCCTATGGGCAGGGTTCAATAGACAGGATTGCGGGGAGGAACGAAGAGGATTCAGTTTTCTGCTTTTTTATGCTGAAGCCATCATTAATGTTTGTGGATGAGTGGTGATATGATGTTGATTTCACACTAGCAGTTACAACTCTAAGTTTATATAAGAGCAGCCATTATCAAAAAGATGAAATGTGGTACGCATGCAAATACGTGGTATGCACAGCTCTAAGCTTAGGTGCTAATTCTGGTTGTTACATCTCCATTCTCTGTCTCTGCCATGTGTGCAGGTCCTTCACTCCAGCTGACAGACAGAAAACACCAGTGCCAGAGCAAAGCTGCTGGACAGAAGTCACGCATCCAAAACCAGGGATCTTAACTCCAAGTCACTGCCTACATCACTGATGAACATTGGACCAATGGGGAACTGGAAGGAATAGTGAAAATTAAAATGTTTTAATTCATGGCTCTTTCCTCCCCCACAACCAAAATGCCTAATTCCCTAGTTCTGTCTGTAAGACTGAACAGAGTGCAGTACCTACTATTAGCATCTTTTATTTGGTATCTGTATTTTGAAATGGTGTTTTCCATCACTGTATGAATCCCTTAAAGGGAGTTATTACTAACGCTTATTCCTGATGAACTTTGGTGATTATGATGGAAAAAACCCCAAAGCAGAGGACTAAAAGGGTTCATTGGTCATCAGTGTATTTTGAAAATAAGTTAAAAGGTAAGTCAGAAGATTCTTCTTGACAAAATTATCTCCTCTGAATCCCCACACAAACCACAGTTATTGATTTGAATGAATGATTGCAGTTTTTTCAGCAAGCTTCCAGTTCAGTCAGTATACAGGTCATCTAACATCACAGTTTTAAAAGACAAAGTATGAAATTAATTCTTTGGATACAAAAGTACCCATTGAATTTCCAGAACATAGGATTTCAGTATGCTTCAGAAACACTGTCAGAAAATAAATGCCCTTAGTGTCCTTTTTAACTGGCTTTTTGTTATGCAAAACCAGTTTTCACCTAATTAAATTGCTTTTTTAAAGTTTCTAATTCATTAAACTATTAAGTCCTTGAGCCACAGGAATGTTCCACACCTCCTTTTTCAGGCACTGCCCTCCTATGTAACTTTTAAGTTATTTATAAATACAGCTCTCCTGCAGCCTCTACCAGCAGGGCACCTTCACATGCTGGAATTTAATGAGGCTCAGGCACAAGTCATGAGTCCCTGAAGAAAAGTGTTACCTGATCTGCTTCATTTATTTCTACCAATAATCATACCATTACCTACAGCTTCTGTTTTTAATTAGTGGTATCTAATGATTAACACTGGCCAATTTGCATCCAATTATGTCCCCTGAAAAATTAGAAGTGGATGAAAAGGCTGAATGCAATTAATCATTCTGCGATGTGAATTTGCTTAAATATCAAGGATGAATGTGTTGTACTTTCCTAAATAAGTTTTTATTGAAAACATACACTGTCTGGTTATGAAGCAAAAGCATGACACTTCCCCTGACAGTATGAAATCTGGATTTTAAACACTACAGAATTACCAAAGACATTACACATATCCTTTTAATAACAATGAAAAAAAATATGTGGCCAGTATCTAATTACACTCTGGATTGAGGTACTGCCAAAACAATTAAATGCAATAAATAAGATAATATTTTATAACAAATAGAAAGATCTTAGCTTTGTCTAAGGAAAAGTTTGGGTTTAGTATGTAATCTTTAGAATCTAGTTACCACTTAATTTCTTTCATTCTTAAGAAGTTTAGAAAATACTCTGCTCCAGCCTCAAGGCAAACAACCAGTACTACTTAGCTATGGAATATTTTGGACCACCATAACATCTTTAAGAAAATTTACAAATTATAGGAAATATTTATTAAAAAATAAACCACCAAAAATCCCCACCCACAAAGAAAGAGCACCACCAGTACACAAAACTAATTTATCTAGTATCTGCAGCTTTTTCCTTATTTTCAGAGACCAAACTTTATCAGTCAATTTCACAGATGATGACAACAAAGTGCTTTTCATGAAGAGTTCTCCCTCTTCTATCTGAAAAACTCTGAAGAAACCTCACATAAACACAGAAATTTTTTTCATCTATGATGGTGAAATTATTTTGTCCCTAGGATACCTGTAAGATAAAATAACCTTTCAAAGGTTTGTACTTGTAGAGCAACTCGCAAGTATAAAACCCTCTAAGCGTAAACTTACAAAACAAGATTTATTACATTACATATCATCATCACAAATCTTTCATTTAAAGCACCATTCCTCATATTGTTTAAATGTTTAAAGTTGATAGAAACCTTTTGGAAGAAGATAATCAGGAAAATTGAGTTTAAGACAAGTGAAGAACCTCAATGGCATTCAATCTTTTCTGACCTTCAACCTGTATAAAGCCAAACCCCTGGCCAGCACCACTTTATTTTTGCCCAAGAAAAACCAAAACAGTAGGCGTCCAAATCAAGTGTCAATTTCAGTGGTACACAAACTAAAGTTTCTACCTGCATTCCCCAACTTTTTCATATCTCCTCTGTTGTTCTTCCTCTGCTTCAAACATTTTTTCCAGTTCTTCGCTTTTTTGGTCAGGCATTTCATGTTGCTCTTCATATAACCTGAGGCATTACTTTCTTCCCTTTATTACTGTGCTCCTCCATCCCACTTCCTATTTAGGACACAGGCCGATTTTTAATCTATCAATGTTTTGCACTGCACTTTGGGAAGATCAACAGAATTTACAGGGGAGAAATATCATACTGCAGATGATGAATTCTTGGGGTTTGTTTCTGTCTTGGAAGAACGGTTAGATTTCATTTTGCAAAAAATATTTTTCTTTAAAATGTTAAGTTCTTTATAGCTAAGTTTTGGTATACGTTATGCCAGACACTCCACAAATAATTTGGTTTCAATGTATATTGTGTTTTTCATCTTCCCTGCCAGCAGCTAAGCCCCACACTGCCACTCACTCACTCCCCTTATCAGGATCAGAGACAGAAACAGAAGAGTAAAAGCCAGAGAACACAAGGACTGGGATAAAAACAATTTAATATGGAAATCAAGAGCTGAGCACACAAGCAAAGCTAAACAAGAAATTAATTCTCTGCTTCCCTTGGGAGGCCAATGCTCAGCCATCTCCTCGAGAGCAGGGCCTCATCACAGGTGACTTGGGATCAAAAGCACCATCCCTTCAAATGTACCCCCTCTTCCTCCTTCTTCCCCCAGTTTATACACTGAGCATGATGCCACGTGGTCTGAAATATCCCTGTGCTCAGTTTGGGTCACCTGTCCTGGCTGTGTCCCCTCCCAGCCTCCCATGCACCCCCAGTCTCCTCCCCAGCATGGCAGGATGAAAAGCCGAAGAGGCCTTGGCTCTGTGCAGCCCCAGCTCAGCAATAACAAAAACATCTCCCCATTATCAGCCCTGTTTCAGCACAAACCCAAAACACAGCCCATGCCAGCCACTGGGAAGAGAATTAACTCTACCCCAGCCAAAATCATCATACATCTCTGCTTCCACTTCAGGAAAAATCATAAAAACAGATGAAAGATGCTATTTTGAAAAGTATGGCTTAGAGGGACAAGCACTTGAGTTTTGAACACCAGACTAATTTACAGAAGCTGTACTGAAAAACATTGCAACACTTAAATTCTCACCATCTGCAAGAAGCTCAAAAGGTTAGAAATAAGATCTAAAAAATACACTGCACTCATTTTTCCTCCTCAAGGATCATCAAGTTCCAATTACAGTGGATTCATTATTGTAGAGTGTTGGGTTACACTTCATGAAGCAACCTGCAATGACCACCAGCAGACTTACAGCTTCAGACATAACAGACTATCAGGTTTTTTAGCAGGAAAATTTTTATTCTTTCTCCATAAAGTCGTATAAATTCATAGTGTCCTAAATACTCTAAAACTGGCACTAAAAAAGCTGAAAAAAAAAAGCCTCGCTCACACCATTATGCATTAAGGTAATAATTTCTTGATTAAGTCAATGGCTGTATGCTTGTCTAGCCCAACCAATTTACTGACACTCCTTGAGGCTCTTTTTGATGTCCAGTCACCTAGCTGAAGTTGAATAAGTTAACTCATTTAATTTCCCTATTCACCACCACTTAGGAAAATAAGTAAAGATTCATGCATTTCATGAGGAAAGGTAGTCAGTATTGGAGTACAATTGCAAAGTCTGTGACAAATTAACAAAGTTTAAAGATGACGAGCAAAATATATACTACAAGGGAATAAGTGTCACCAACCTCAGAAAAAGAAATAATGCTTTATGCCACAGGAATGAACTGTGGTTTGGAATTAAAATTATTTCAGCAAGAATCAAGACAAAATCTTGTTTAACAGTGATTTCTTGAAAGCATCTCCTTCTCTGAGCACCACTACAATGCCATGCCTGGTGGCTTTTGGGGGCAGCTTAATTTTCTTGGGACTTGTGACATAAGCAGGGAAGAGAGCCCTTATATACGTTTTATTGTTAGCATTATAGTTTGTACGCTACTGAGCACACACTACCTGCAGTCTTTGATTTGCATGCTTATTTAGTCCAGTGATCAGTTTTGATCATGTTGGCATCACAATCAGCACAAAATATGAGAAGATTCTCACTCTTGGATGGAAGTGAAAGACCCAAAGACTGAAGGGGTAACTTCAACCAATATTACAAAGGGTTAGCCTAAGGCACCCAATACTTACCTTACTGCATTCCTTATAGGTGGCCACTTGAAGAACTACTTTTCCAGTTCTCCTATTCTGCATTTCAGCTGTCTCACAAACACAATCTTGTTGGTACCTCACTGTCAATATAACCAGTCTGGTCTCATTTGAAATATTTACCTTTCCTCCTGCACTCCATCTACTGTATATACTCTCACATTTCTGATAACTTCACCAATTTTCTGCCAGCCATTTGAGTGCAAGGACCTTTGACATCCCTGACCCACTCCCCTCAGGCATCCAGAACATGACCATATTTGGTATGTATCTACAACTCGTATTTTTACTGTCAAAATTTTCTTTATACAATTCTAATTCTCTTTTAACTTTTCTCCAGAGAATTCAAATGAATAGCTGTTTCCACAGTGTATTTTTCCAGTCTCAGCTGTTTGAAGTGCCACACCACTTACATTCACACCATTGTTCCCCTTTCCCAGGTATATAAAGTTCAAAAGTTGTTCTCTTGTTTTCAAATCTTTTTCCTAATTCAATGTATTTTCTCCCTGCTATTGCTCTGGTCACTGTGCCAATATGTTTAATGATGCCCATGCCTTACTTGCCCTTTTGGCCCATAAGCCTTTTCCATGCAGAAACAGCAGTTTCTTCTTTGCAACCCATCTCCATGCTTTTACCACAGTGATAACAAGTTAGCCATGTAAGATGATACAGCTGAATCAATTACAGCACAGCAAAGCAGTCTTTTAACACTTTCCTACCTTTTTCTTCCAATGCCTTTGCCATTTTTGTGGTTGATGAATAGAATAGTAAGGAAGGAATGCAGTGAGAATTCATTCACATGAATGGATGGAAACATTCTCTACTTTTCACTCACTGATTCTTTTGCACTTCCTTCCTTGTCTTCCACAACATGCCCACAGCTATTTTGGATAAGATTATAATACTTAGCTTTCTTAAACTTCTCAGATACTGTTAGCCTATAAAATACTCTAAGTGTGAGCACACAAATCAGCTCCAAGAATTCAAGATGTAATTTTACCATAAAGTGTTGACAGAGCAGAGCCACCTATATTCCTATAGTATCAGAAACAAATACACACTCCCCTTGGCCTGTGTCAGATTGCACATGTGTCCATCTCCTCAACAATAACATTTGCAAAATAGTAATTGAAAATTAATTGGACCCTTTGGGAAGAACTGCCTCCTTTTCTAACTTGTCAAGACATAAATTTTTGTTTGTAATTAAATTATAGGTAAAAACACAAATTAAATATCTGGATTGTTTGGATTATCTGCAAAAGAAGAGCAATTTAAATATTTAAGCCTCATTTAATCAGTAAAATGAGGTCTTTAATCAGTCTTACTCTAAGGACAAAGTTCATGGATGGAGCCGTATGTGTTGCTGACATTACTAGGCATTCTCAAAACTGAGGAGCCCAACAAGTAAGCCAAGTGTTGTATGACAGATCCTTTCAAGTGCAGTGAGTTTCTGTATTAATAGAGATATAACTTTATTTCATGTTCCCAAAGAATAATTTGCATTGAGAGTATCTCCACATTTTTTACTAGTCCTTCCACTCCTTTAAATTTTTATTAGGTCCTAAAAGTAAAATGTTATCCTCAACCACAGCTACATCAATAATTGTGAATTGGGGAGTGAGTCATGTCCCAGTAACTTCTTCAATAAATTTCTTAAAATGCACCTAATGAATTCATGTATATTCCTAAAAATATCAAATCATCTACAGAGAGAGTTGGACTATTGATTTTTCTTGAGTATTTGATGCCTTGAAGAAATTGTCAAGAATAAAAATTAAGCATGAGGAGTCAGTGTACCCAGGACTACAGACCTATTTAAGTCACTTGATCACTATGACCTTGGCTGCAGTAAGAAAACTGATACTGTTAATTCAGTACCAGTGCAAGCATCTGGTCATAGACAAAGCCAAGATGTGGGTGCTACTGAGAGGAAAAATTTCTTCAAGATGCTTTAAACAAATCCAGCTCTTTCTGCTCTTATTGTCTGTGTTCTTTTTATAAAGAATTTTACTGTAAACACTGAACTCCAGCACTGTAGCTGTGCACAGCTGGTGTGCACAAGCACTAATGAAATAGTCCAGGATCAGCAGGACATTGCATGCACTTCTTTGTTCTATAACCTAAGAATTGATGGGCATGGAACAGATAGCACCATCACTGAAAGGAGCAAAATAGCTGCAGGCAACGCAACAGAAAGCAGTAATATATCACTGGTATAGGGCAACACTGAGGAGCTGCCCTTCAGAATAGAAAGTAACCAGGAGAAGGATTGTGTTGAGCAGGTGTGTTTTGAGGTCCTGAGGCTATTTATGAGCAGTGTTTCACTTGCCTGGGGCTGTATTTAAAGCCAATATCTAGCCTGTGGGCAGCAAGGACTGGCTCTCCCTACATAACTGAACTTTTTTTAAAGCTTTATAGATCTATTCTTTATAGATCTAAATAGGGCTGTGGACTGGGAGTCCTTTGGAGATGAAGTACCCAAAAGCAGGAGGCAGCAGCAGAGCAGAGGACAGACCCTTGGCAATTCAGTCTCTCTCCTACACTCTGCCCCAGACAGAGGCAAGTGACTCTCCTCCTCCCTGTCCTGAAAGACAGCAGGTAGGCAGAGGCTAGAGATGTCAGTCAGGGTGTCTCAACCTGCAAATCAAGGGATTTAACATGAAAGAACTCTTTAACGACTGTCTTTATTATTAATAAAAGTAACACAGAAAATTACTGCATAGGAGCACTCCAGAGGTGGAGATCAGCTGAGCCCTGAGTATTCCCTTGGCTCTGACAAAACAGATGTACAACTGAGCAGAGTCTGTATGATGATGTTTGCAAATGACATAAAACATAAATGACTCAGTTAATTAAGCTTTCTACTCTGATGTGAACAGAGTCTATCCATTGACCTCAATGTTGTTTTCTTTTTTATTCTTTCACTATCTTTAGAATCAGGACTTGTAATTTTACTCTCAGGAATTATGACTAATAACTTGATGACTTAACACCACCTCTTACTGAACTCCACCCCCAGCCCCAGCCAGCATTACCACAGATCCCCAAATTAGATCTCCAAATGACATTAGGGCTTTCTCTGTAAGATGCACTCTTTGAGAGTCTCTGACCTATACAGGAACACTCATAGCTCCTCTACAAAGCACACATATGTGATGCAATGGTTTTCTAAACCATGCTAAAGTACCTAAAAAGGCAAATAGGTGCAATTTTGGTATTGGTGGCATTTTAAAAGCTGCTGACAAAGCATACCTTAGCACAGCAATTTCTACCCATCAGCCTCCTTGAGTTACCCTGAAGACTGTTCGTACCAGGCACAGGGATCAGTCAGAAATTCTAACCTTCAGTCAAATCTCCTTTTCTTCATGTTCCTAGGAGTCTGTTGGTCCCTGAGCATCTCAGCAAAAATCTACTGGATGGGGATGTACCTGTCCCACTCAAGAGCCTGCCTACAGCATCCCATATGGCATCTGCAGTGCAGACCCAACCTGGGCGTACAGACCAAGGACAGCATGTGAGTGGGCAAGTGTTCCAGTCAGCTAAACTCCCCCACTCATCCTATGACTTGAGCCAAAACACCAGTTACTGGGACAAATCTTTGATTTGTGTAACTTAGCTCAAGACGATGTTCCCATACCAGAATCTTCATACAAATGCACTTAATAAGCTGAAGCTCTTAGTAATTACTTTCAGGTCCACATATTACCCCAGTAAAAATTTCAGTTCTTTTCCACAATCCTCCAGAAATCTGAACAGCATGTTGATCTCCTAGCTCAAGGCTGATTCACCTTCTGCTCAGCTTCATTGCAACCTCCAATTTTACCAGGCATCATTTCTATCCTTTTTTGTATTTTTTGTCTTCCTTCTGTTGTACATACAGGCATTGCAAGGACTTTTTTTTCCTGGTGTGTCTTTGCCATAACTAAGCATTATTCACAAGGCAGATTGTTTAAATGTGCAGGAGTGCTGCTCCTGTGCCTCTCCCTTCCTTCCATCAAACTTTGCTACATAAACAACAGCTGGGCCTAAAATTTTCAGAGAGAAACATACACCACAGTCCCATCTATGAATAAAGAGTATAAGTGGAAACTGGAAGTATTCCCCCAGTCCACTTCAGAGGTTCTGCTCATGAGATTTTGCTAGAAAGATTGTTTCTCATTTATTTCTTCCTCCTGGACTCAACCTGTTAGCAGTTAGTTTGACTTCTCCATTTTTCATGTCAGCATTTTTGATCTTACAAACTTCAAATGAAGCAGTTTAGCAGTGTACAAATAACACTCACAGCCCAAAATTAATGGCATGCTTTCTAAATATTTAGTCACCCCAAAAAAAAAAATTGTATAACAAATTGAAAACGTTTTGAAGCCATGGTGGCAAATCAGCATCCTTAACATATGACTCTATACTTCTTATAACTGCATCTGACTAAAAGGCTTACCCAAACTTTATCTTTCTCCTACACTATTGAACCATTTTAAGGGTGACCTACACAGAAATACAACTCAGAAGAGCACACAGGAATTACTTCATTACAGCATCACAGAACAGTCTGGGTTGGAAGGAACCTTCCAAGATCATTTAGTTCCAATTGCCTGCTGTGGGCAGGAACCCCTTCCACTAGACCAGATTGCTCAGAGCCCCATCCAATTTGGCCTTGAACACTTCCAGAGGGGGGGCAGCCACAGATTCTCTGGGCAACCTGTTCCAGTGCCTCACCACCCTCATAGTAAAGGACCTCTTCCTAACACCTAATCTAAACCTAATCTCTTTAGTTTGAAGCCATTACACCTTGTCCTGTCACTATATGCCCTAAATAGCCTCCTTCCATCTTTCTTGCAAACTCCTTCAGATACTAGAAGGCCACAATTAGGTCAGCCCAGAGCCTTTTCTTCCCCAGGCTGGACAATCCTAATTCTCTTAGCCTTTGATCTGAGAGCCTTTTCCTGCTTCTATCCACTTTGAGAAAAATAAACCAAGAGATCCAGCAGCTTGTAGGGGGGTAACAGCACAGAATTGAACTAAAAATGTCCAAATTCTGAAACTGTGACCAATTAGTCAATTAACATATAGCCAAGATCAGAACAAACATGTATTCCAGACCTTTATTTGAGCATGTAAATAAATTGAAATTAAACGATTGGCCTGTCCTGAAGTTTGAGAAGTCTACTGTAAGAAAAGCTCATCAGGTAGAATTTAGAGGGGCTGGAAGGAGAAGAGTGCATGTTGGAAAGTAACTGGGGGAAAGAATGTTAAATTTCAACAGAAAACAAAGGTTTTAAGGTGATCGTTTTACTCGACTGCATATTCCCCAAGGGGTCTAGGAATTGAAATTCTTCAGGAAAGAGAGGAACTTTGACCCTCTGAATACACTGGTTGTCTTTGATACACAAGAAAAGAATGTTTCATAGTCTTATGCATTCCCCCCCTTTTTTTCTTTGTTCCAGTGTAAGTAAAAAATGGAGAAACAAAAAAAAAAAAAGGTAAAAATATACCTTCAAACCAATTTAGAAAAACCTGGAAAGCTGTCAGGAATAAGAGTTGAGGGGCTTAGAGAAGCACTGAAGTTGGGGGGGGCACAGAGATACAAGCACTAATTTTCCTTTAATTCCTGTGCTGCGGTGACCCAGTGAATGTTACAAACTCTTTTATGCACAGTCTCAAACAGACTTTTTGTCTCCTGTTTTTTTTTCACCTGAGCACTGCTCACTTTTAGAAGGGAAGAGAGACTTGGGGTTTGATAAATGGAGGTCTGAATTTAGCTTGCCATACACCAAAACCAATTAAATCAGGCTGAGTTGCTCAAGAGACATTTTCAGTTTTCTGCTGAATAATCAGAAAGTATTAATAGTACTTTGAACAAAAAATATGGAAAAAGTGTGCTCAAGGGAAAGAGAAAATTTTGAATTGATGGAAATTTAAATTAGGTGAGTGGTTTCAAGTAACTAGAAAAAAAATAAATCACAATGTAGTAACTCTCTCATACCCCTATCCTGTGTATGGGGGACCTGTTTCCAAAACAGTGTTTTATAAATGAGAAAAAAAGTAAAATTGAAAAGAATTAGAAGCTAAAATAAGGATGCACATCTTGCAGACAGATATCATGAGGGTCCTAAAGGTTAAATTCTCTTAAACAAAGACTTTTCTTCAACTCTGTGCATATCAAAACAATCAATCCTTAAATCCACCTGTTGGAACCACATTAATAATTAGTAATTGATGAATAAATAAACTATTTCATGTACCAACCAGCTTCTTTCAAGCCAGATATACATACAAATCCTGGAATACAAGTTTAGCCTTGTAATACCTTCAAGAAAAAATAATTTTTGACTATTCAAAGCACAGCATTACAATATCAAGTGTGCTGCAAAAAAACACCAATGAAAACAGCTCTCAGAAGCAGGGTGTGAGAGAGTGAAGAAGGAACAAGGTTTTGGTATGCACTGCTGCATCTAAGAAGTTCAATTACACACTAAAGTGAGAGGATGAAGAGATAAGAATAAAGTTTCAAAGAGCAGACAATGGAAAGGAAATACATAAATCTTCTATTTATTAGTATTATGCAGGACAGTGAAATATTTTTATTCCTCCATCACAGAGCTTTTAATCATAGCTGGACATTTTGTGACAAAAGGCACATTTCAGATGGCGCCATGTGCTGGTTAACAAACAGATGGAAATTTACCAAAGCAAGAGTGTACTGTAAGAAAAATTCAGAAGAAAGTTTTCCTCTGGCACTTTAGAGGAAAGCAGCATTAGACACTTGTAGGAGCACTTACACTTCACAGCAAATATTTTAAGAGGTTTTCAGATGAGCTATGACTACTACCGGACAGATCATACCTCTAAATAAAGAGCAGGTCTGGGGAGTTCCTTTGGGCTCAGTTATGCTCTGACTTACAGAACTAGTTTTCACCCACATAACCAAAAATTAATTGATACTTGCTTGTCGTTGTAGCCACGATAGCAGAAAGCTAAATATCTGTTTCTATTTTCCCAGTCCATTTTGCAGCCTGCACTGTTTGGCCACTGTACTTCATTTCAGAAGTACATCACTGCCGTGCAAGAGCTTGGTGCTCCCATGTAAGAGTCACTCATAAAGCACACACACACTCTCCCAGGAGTTATATTCAGCCACTCCTGGTGCTCCTCCACAGCATATACACAGCATGTAGAGTTTTGTGCACTTGAGGTAGCAAAGTGAGAGACTTCTTTCTAAGTCAGCTTGTATAGAAAACTTGTTGAATAAGTCTGAAACTTGCAGCCAACTTAAAAAAAAACAGCAATTGCTGTTTTTTATAAATACCCCCTCAAAAGGAGCTTTACAAAAAAACAAAAGCCAATAAAGACTAGAGGAAAAAAAATGTATTTAAATCTATATGCTGTATTTCCTGAAAGTTTAATTTTTAAAAAGCGCCAAGTCTAGTCATAGTTGAAGACAATACCACTTAATAGATTATTTGTTAGCTTTGCCAGTATATAGGCAGAAAATGTTTTGCAATCAGTTATTAATTGCAACTTCAAAACAATGCAACAATCATGTACATTTAAAACACCTGCTTCGAAATGTGTTTGAAGTATCTGAAAAATGTCTCTTTTTGTAACTTGACTTGCATTTTAAATTAACAGTAATCACTTTTTTCTTCTGCTCCTTGCTTTTTACTGTGCCTATGTCACTTCCAGCTTTATCCATACAAGAGGTTGAACTAAGTATCTCCTGCCTTTGCTGGATAGCAGAGTTGAAACATGATGATGTATACAGGATGCAAATATTTCCAAGTTATGTCCAAATGAAGTTTCAGGGAAAACAATTATTCCTTTCATGAATGACCTAATAGTACTTTAGATCTGCCAAGCTGAATATTTTCTACTTAAGCACTAGCCCCCTTATTCACTTAATGCCCTCCTATAAATTCAAGCATTTTCAGTAGAGTGATAATAAGGAAGCCTATTTGCAATAAAGTGAAAATTTCCACATATTCTTGATGTGCCAAATAAAAATACCCCAGGTTTTATAAACAATACTGAGACCAAGAAAAAAAAAAAAAAGCTTTTCCCTCTACAATACAGAATTGTACAAGTCTATTCCTAACTAGTTCAACTATTCCATCAATACCTTGGCTGTTGACTTTTTCAAACTCATTCACTCATGTTGACTTTTTCTACTCATTCTAGTATTTTAAATCCATGCAAGGGAGCTAACTACTGACTGCAAGAGCTTATTTCATGCTACAGTCTGCTTTAGCAGACCCTCAATAAAAACTTAATCTGGCTGTGGGCTCACTGTGTAAGGGCAGCAGGAAAACCTTCCTGCTTTCCTCCTCATGCATAATAGGATAAAGTAAGAGATGGCCAGAACAGTCTCCAAATTCAATGCTTTTTATTCCAAACTCCAGCTCAGAAAAACAGTTGGATTCTGTCCCACAAGCTGCACAGATCCTCTTGCCATCAACTCCAGGCCCCTGCCTTGGCTTTTCCTGTCCATGCTTTGCTGTATCTCATATTCCTTGCAGGATCTCTTCCTTGCTCCCTACTCACACACTTCTGTGACACTACAATAAAGGAGAGCACTCTTATCCTTCCTGGGGACATTTTGTGGAGAAAACAGGGAGCCCCCTACAGAAACAATTTTGTTTTCTTGCCAGACTCCATGAACAAGACAGTGGGTTTTTAGAAAAAAAAATGCCCCTCCTGATTTCACCAATATACAGCCTTTCCTAAATCATTCCAGCCTATTTCTGGATTTATAGGACTCCTAACATGAGACCGCTTCTACAGCCAAAAAAGAGAAGATAAAACTTCTCATACATTCCTTCTAGGGGTCCCTTTCATTACCTCCAGAAAGTAAAGGAAATAAAAAAAGTGTCACGGGTCAGAATAATTCCTGTCAACGCTTTCTGCTATTTTTCATTGAACTGTGTCTCTCTGCCTGACTGACCCAGCTTCTTTCCTCTTTCAGCCTCTGCATGATGGAGAGGTCTTCTTAACATTCCCAGGAGCTGTTTAAACTATTATGGTTAAGTGCTATTGCTGACCGACTGTGAAGTTCATTTCAGGAGCTGGGAGCATAATTATTGCTACTCCATTTAGACTGGATTGTCATTTCAACTGCTCTCCTAGGTGCTTTATGACTATCCAACTTCACAATAGCCAGAAAAGGGAGTCCTTTTTCAGATGACCTGTTTCCATCTAGAAGCTGCAGTTATAATTGCACAGGACTATGGCAGTACTTTTTTTAATAGAAAAATTCAAAACAGTCAGAATTATCTCAGTTCTTAGTTTGAGAGACTATTTTAGATTAGCTTGATTTGAGATATTAGGGGTCTTGATGATGGTATCAACTGAGTAAAACACCTCTGTAGATACACACATTGCTCACAGAAGAAGCAGAAAAACATCTTTACAAGTATTTAATCTATGATAAAAGTGTTCATGTCTGTTAACTATAAAGATAAACTCATTTTTCCATATCCTTAATCACAACTAAAGTTTTGCTATGCAGTGAAGTAGAGACTGAATTTCTGCAACTTCTAATGTACAACTTACATGATGATTAATTTTTTTTAAAAAATGGATTCTTCAAGCAGAATACCAGGAAAATGATACACAGAGGTGCACGGTCCTCTAATTCAGATCCTATAAAGACACACACAGTATAATTTATTATTGAGAACAAGAATAAAGAGCACATTTTCTTCTCACTTAGATAACGTTATAAGAAATAGCATTGTGCTAAATTTGGCATTAACATAAATAATTATCTGAGTTTTAAAAAGTTTCTCCTCATTTACCAGTTAACAGTATTTTTATTGCTTTATATATGTTTAAATTTTGTAACTGTAAAATACTCTACCATTTTCCTGCTTTCTAGCTGCTTTGACAGATAACATTTGCAAGAACTATGTATGTACTTGGCAAATAGCAAGTTAAGCATTGTAATTTCCTTCTTGTATATAATACAAATTGATTATTCCAAATATGCCTGACATTTTAAAATAAGTATTTGCTGCAAGTAGCAAAGAAACAAGAGGGAATACTCCAGATCTCACTTTAAATCCAAGCTCAGGCATTCATTTAATGTGTGACCTCAGGCAACAGATTTGACCTCTTCCTAGTTCATTCAATTCAGCTGGCTAAGAACAGGAAATCATTGAAAACCAGATGTTGCATCTAAAAGCAGATCTTCTCCAGGTAAATAAATTACAAGAGAGCCACAGGGATGAAGGAATACAGTGTTGCTTATTGAAAGAGTCAGGAAGGCATATGGATGCAAACTGGAAATAAGCCAGAGGTCTTTTAGCCTCAAGCTTTACTTTGATACCTGAAAAACAGCATTTTTAATGCTGTACAGATACTAAGATTTTTGTGCTATAGCTAGGCTGCAAGACTAGATGATCTTCATTCAAATGTACTCAGTTCATGGAACCAAGGTGGGGCTTTTGTATTTTGCCAACATTACTGTTTACAAACATCTGAAATATTAACACCAATGCCTGATCACATCTGCAATAGCGTAAGAAAACAGCCAAGATTCAGATTTCTAAGGACATTGCTAACTGCTGTAAACGAAGCCTGTGGTAATTGTGGAATACTAGGAGAGTTTGGGTCCCCTTGTAAAGAGAAGAGTGGCCACATCTTCCTAGCATTTCTTCCTTTTCCCCTCCATCCAGCTCACATCAAACCACTTGAGGGTACGGTTGCGGCTTCCAGAGTTACAAGCAAAAAGTGCACACATGTTGCTTCTATTCTGAAATTTGTCACACCCTGTTTCACCAACATAAAATGGAAAAGAAAGAGTGAAGGTGGAAAGGTTTATGTTTGGTTCACTTTCCCTACATCCAGCAGAATGGTTGCTATCGCTCATCCAGATCTCTCACCCTTTGGGACAAACAACTGACACACCCACACAGTCAACTTTTGATATGAACATTGGACAGACATAATGGAAAATATTCATGCAGATGATATAATCCTGCAGCTTGGTTAGATTGCTAATAAAGGGGCTAGAGAAAATAAGAATCTGTTTTGTTAAGTGTGGCTTTTAGAAGGTAATAAAAAATGCAGGAAAGCTTCACAAAATATTCAGTAACTGACTGTAGAGGAGGTTCTGTCTACAGTGACAATGCAGTAGGAGATGGAAACTTCTCAGCCCTCTTGACAACTATTTATACCACATTTGTCACAAAGATCAAACTATTTTTACCAAAATTGCTGCATTCTAAGCATCATACTTAATCCTATAAACATTTGAATGCGTTATTGATTGGCTTCTCCGACATTAAACTGTTCTGGAAAAAGTATTAAGTTAAAAGCCCACTGGTAATAAACGTAGATTTTTTTTTTTATAGATTATTTTGGTATAAAAATACTTAATGAATAGATTTGTCTATTTATACCTACTTAAAAAAATAACAATTTATAGCATAACATTTATCTAAGAGAGCTGAGACAACTTAGAAGGTAAATGAACAGCTTAGAAGGTAAATGAACAGCACATGGAAAAAAAATGTTACAAGGCAACCAAAAATCATAATTTTTTGATTTTTGAAAACAGAAATTTAAGACCAAAACAAGCTAGATGTAATAGTTCTAACTTATGAACTGTGACCTCAGAAGTTACATGTCTTCTGGTTCTCATCCTTTCCACAATTCAGAAAATGTTCTGTGCTGCACAAACAATGGTTGTGCTTTTGTGTAGCTACAACAGCTAAGGAGATATGTAATTTCTCCACAGGAGTCATGAAACAGAGTGAGCCTAAGCACTAAGGCTCTGTTACATCTATTTTCTCCAGAACAGTCTCAAAAACTGTGTTCAAAAATATTTTCAAAAACTATATACTTATACAAATTATTTTTTGTCTTTATGATGCAGCATCTTGGTAACTGTACTGTAGTTCAAATGCAAACATGTCTGTGCACATGTGTGTGTCTGTACACATGCAGGCATACACACGTGCATTTTAAGTAAGAGAAGAAAAACATTGCAGTAAAGGTAATACATTCACACTTAGGAGATCTGGGTGCAATATTGATTCTGACTCAACCTTACTAGGCCAACACTAAACAAATCCTCTGGTTTAGATTACTACCTTCAAATCAAATTCTGCTAAGTACTGTTATAACTTTGCCGGGAATTCTAAATTCTCTATTGAGTATCTTCTCTCTGCCACTGCATGTATTAAGGAAGAAACACCAAAGGATACAAACCTCATTTGGAACTGCTGATACAAGGTTTACCATAATATAATTCTGATCAATGTTGACTGGTAGAGAAAGGACAATCAAAAATTTTCGAAAAAAAAATCGCCTCTCACTTAGCAGAAAAAAATGGAGAGAAGAAAATGGAGTTTGCTTCTTATGGTAAATAGATACAAACTGATAGTACTTTTCCTGTAATCAAGACTGCAGATAATACAAACCATTATCTTTCCATATTAGATAATCCAGTAATGCCATTAACTGTTTAGTTTTCCATTTAAATATCAGTTCTTGTACAGAAGGTCAATACAAGCTTTTAACATAACACTAGAAATAAATGACAAATTTAATATAGGCTTGCAGCATCCCACTTTCTGGAAGCACTTGATTTCCTGATCTCAATTAAGAAAAGGCAGCATGTCAGTGAAATGAGTGTCTTTACTATAGAACCCTTTGCAGCAAGGTCCAGAAATCAATTAGAACCATGAAGATGAATTTTTGTAGCATTTCTATGTAAGCATTAAGCACTCTAAAAGTCTCATGGGAGACATTCAGGCTTCCTATATAATTTATGGAAACAGGGACCCTAAAAGAGAATCCAAATAGTCAGTAAAAAAAAAAACATTAACTAAAAGAAAAAGTTAAAAGGTAATACCACCTTTATTCCCTTATTTATCCTGGTCTGGTGTTACCACCCAGTTCCTGCCTCCACTCAGAGTCACCAGCCTCACACTTGCTTCCATCTCTTATACTGTTATTAGGGATTAAGCAAAGGGTTATTGTATGTCATTCTATAAATAAGGGCAGCTCCTTTCTTTTCTGCACTGAGATCAAAATTTCATTTCTGTTAAAACCCATACTATCATTCCCCAGCAGAGCATTCTTCTTGCTAGGCTGGGAGTTTTTCTGGAACTATGAGATCTTAAAAATCTTTGATGGGAACAAGCCTGCATAAGGTTTATACAGCTGAAACACATGGGAGCAGTATTGCTTTTGTTTGTTAGAATGTAAAATGAGTTAATTCATTCTTCATTAACTAATTTCTCCTTAATTTTGCAGCTATATGGTCACAACTTATACCTGTTCATGTAATTAACAAACCTAAAAGTATAATCATGAGATAAGCAGCTAATAGTTAAAAGGAATCAAGAAAAAGCAACCACAGGTTGATAAGGACTGTAAGCAATATAAGCTTTGATTCACATTAAATTTTTTCAGCCTTTTTGAGATATACTAAGAAAGTAAAGTTGTGTGTTAGACTTGCTTTCTCACAAATAAAAAGCACGTGAAATTATCAATGAAGTTCCTATTCAGACTTTGTGCTTTCAGGATTAGTCAATAACCAAGTTTTAGGTTTCCAGAATTGTACTTTTGGAGATAAGTACATGCATTTCACCATTTTCTCCTAGATAATCCCTCTTTTTGTTAATTTACTAGCACTCAGGAAAAAAAAAATTAGACAATTCCCTTTCTTTCTTTTCTCCCTGATGTGTTCAAATCCATCATGAGAGAACCTTGTTCAAAGGAAAGCCACTGACTGAAGTCTCCCCTGGGTTGTACTGCCAGACACATTTAAAAATATGTCAGTAAGAACTCTAATTTGTCACTGAAGAATAATGATTGCAGGTACTTTTAAGTCCTGCAAGGTCTTTGAAACAGCTTTGCAATTTAGTGAATGGGATAAGATGTGCTGGCTTTCAATTACCACACAACAAGTAGAAGAACTTCTATTGCAAGATCCAAACCCTAAGTACATCTGCAGAGAGAAAAAGAGCCAAACCCAGCATTGTGGAAATAGTCAGAATGTGACAGCAGGGTCCTGTGAGCTTATACATAGCAGGGATGTACAAGCACCCGACTCAGGGCTGTCCAAAGAAAGCAAGAGGCCAAAAATCAAAATCAGTATTTTCTAAAAGCCAGTACATGTTGAATTTAGGGCCTCTGCAAATTGTAAAGGTCTATAGTCAAAACAGATTTTGCGAAAAACAGTTGAATGGGAGCAGGGAAAAATTGCAAAAAACAACTGAGATCCAAAATGAAGAGTGTTGTTTCACATTTCTAAGGAAAAAAAAAATCAAAGCCCAATTAAACAAATTAATAGTAGTAATAACAATCAAAAGCAACAACTGCAAAAATAATCACAGCGATTTAAGGATACTGTATGGTTTCAGAAAGTGATATCAAATCATATTCAAGCAATGAGTTAAGACTAGACAATAACAGATCATTAAGAGTAACCTCCAAATTGTTTCAATAATCCTAATGTCAACAAAACAGTAATTGAACTATGTGAAATGACATTGCCTTAGCACCCAGTTAACAGCTTGCATCATAAATTTAGCACTATCTTTGAATCAGATAATTAGTAGCAATGGTAAGATCTATATTAAGCTGCACATTAAGGTTGGCTTAAAACCATTTCTTATTAAGGAATGTAGGTCCATACATACAGCAGGTCATTTTACAAGATAAGAAATGAACACAGTAAATACTTCTATTTAATATAACAAGCTGAAATACTGACAAAATTAATAACTCATCTACAAAAATATTCAATAATATTATCGTATATTCCTATATATTCCTATGTTCTGCACTTCTGCAATGTGTCACATTCTGGTTCTAAAGAAGATCCAGATGTCACAGCTGCACACTCTAGTGAATTTCAAGACTGGTGGTTGGAAGAACTTGGAAACAATTACTTGCCTGTAGAATAATAAGAAAAGTCCAATTTGGATTTTCCACTATCATGGAAAGTGATACCTGTCCATGAAATCCAGACAGGCAAAAATGTGCTCCCCAGAAATTATACATCATGGTATTCACCAAAGAGCAAGGTTCTTAACCATTTCAATTTTATTTTAGAATTGTGTAGCAAACATTTGCAAACAAGACAAAGTGTCAAGCCTTGATAACTGACAGAAAACTGACAGTTTTGAATCTCAGAAATGGAAACATTCCCATGCTATCACACTCTGCAAAGCACTGCTGCAGCCAAAACACTGCTGAAACCAAACATCTGTGAAAGCTTGCAAACATAAGACATGTATGAACTCTGGAAGAATGAGTACCCTTCAATCTTCCTCTGAATTCCTTCCTCAATGCAGGGACTTTTTAATTTAGTTATGGGGATAGTACATCTTCTTTCTTCTGCATAATAGAGGAAGAAATGACAATTTTTTCAACAATACCATCTGGGAAGAGAGCCAACCATCAATTAATAACTTCAATAACTATTTTAAACAATCAAACTAACTTTTCTGATTTACTACCTAATTTTCATATTTTCATTTTCCATCCAGGTCTAATAATCATGCTGACTTAACTGGCTTGAAGGATTAGATCATCTCTAATGATGGGTCTTACAGTGGAAACTTCCTATCTGCCCACCCTTAATCCTCATATGTAAGAATAAAGTTATAAGGCAAAACCATGATTCAGACCCTGACTGAACTCTTTATGGTCACAATTTCAACTCTCTCCAAAATGTCATAGGTTATCAACTGCCTGACATGGACCATTCCATGAACTGTTAGCAGCTTATTCTTTTTAAAGACATTGAGCAGACTATTTACGACCACCGGATTTAAGTCATTTTTTGAGGACTGATGTTAAAAGCCTTATAGTCAGATACATATGACAAAAGAAGCCACTATTTCCTATTTCCAATATAAATGAGATCATGCAGGCAACAGAAACAACAGACAAAATCTTCCTCATGCACCAGGGCCCTCAGACATCACAAAATGAACTCAGTTATTACAAAATCAGGAGCCTGACTCCCAATTTTTCTGTTAATCCTTTCTAATCTACTTATTAATTTTAAGGCTTCATCAGTTATAAAATCCAATCCAAATATCCTCCTCACATCCTAAGAACAAGCTTGGAAGGGGTAGCTGGAGATCATCTACTCCCATCTGCTTTAAGACTGCATGCTCACACCAAGGTCAGCCACAACAGGCTGCTCAGGACTGTGTACAGTCCTGTTTTGAATATCTCCAAGGATGGAGACTACATCAGCTGGGCAACTTGCTCCAATGTTTGAGCACCTTCACAGTTAAAAAAAGAAAGAGTTTTTCTTATGAAACTCTGGTATTTCAGTTAGTGCTCATTGTCCTTTTACCTCTCACTGGACAAAACTGTCCAGGGGACAAACTAAGGGGAGCCTGATGGAATTTCTTTATTTACTCCCACCAGGTATTCATACACTTGGATGATATTCCCATCTGAGCCATTTTCTTCCCAAGGAGTAAGACTGACCAGCCTATGGATCCTCATTCCCATGGTATGCAGGAATGAAACAAATACTTTACAAATAAAGTCTGTATTTTAATTAGGAAGCTTATCTTTCTAAAATCAATAAGTACAAAAACTAGCAGAATGTTAATAGAATTTATGCAGATAAAGTTAATTTTATTAATAAACAACTGTAAGATCAACAGAATATGAAACTGATTTGGCACAGTTGTACTGATTGAGTCCAAATGCTGACAGTGAAATGCCACCTAAAGTCTGGCAAAGTTCAGGCCAATATCAGGAGTAGGGCCTGCTCCACTTTGAGAAGACATTTATTCTGTCAATATCAAGGCTTAACAAAGAATATATCCATTTTGAGATCTTCCTGCAACATAAATATAAAACACTGAGTAGTGAAAATCCTGACACTTCAGTCAGGATTAATTTATATGCTGGCCCAGCATAAAAACAGCAATTTCACAAATAGCATCTTCTTCTTGTAGTTTGGCAAAACAGCAATGGCCACAAGTAAAATACTCCCAAGTACAGATCAAGCCAATTCATTCTTTTCTACTGTCATCCAAAATACCTCTTAGATCTACAGAAGACATTTAAGAACTTGTGTGTTTATACATATATTTTCTGTCTAGGCCAAGAAATAGAAATTACTGACATCTTGTAGTATAGTTGCTAAGAAAGTACAGAATGGACTCAAATCTGCATGCACCAGGATGTATTTTTGTACCTGACCTCTCCAAAAGAAAACATTTTTCCAAGGCAACAGAGCATAATCCTTCTGAATTCTTGTTTTATTCCTGTCAGGGCATAGTCAGAACTGAAGAGATCCAAGACCACTAGAAATCTATTTTTGTGCTCTTCTTTCCTCTCAAAACTGTAGCTATAAAGCTACTACAGTGCACTATTTCAATAATTAGTTAACCTTTACTTCTGCAGGCTTCTTTGGCAAAGACTGTCATCACAAAGCACACAGCTCACAACTACAAGAGGATTCTCAAAAGACTGCAGGAAAATATTGCCCACTGCTAGAAACAGGTTTTAATTAATGTCATGGAGAATCCATCTGTTAAGGAGCAGTCCTTGTTTGTGTTTTATGCTCATTTTAGTTAGGATTCCAGGTAAAGCAGCATTCTTATTTCCAGTGAGCATGCTGAAGTCAGAGGCATACAAGGAATCCCTCATTTACTTTGTATTAGTGCTAATACATTTTTCAACATTAATCCTTTGAGCAAATGACACATTGATAGTCTGGGACACTTAATGGGATACATTAATTGCAAGTAGTATAAGAAAAGAGGATTACTAAAATGCATGCTGGAAACAGAAAATTAGATTAAAAATGGCATTTTGGTTAAAGTTCTCCAGGCTATTAAAAAAATACAAGATGATTAGTCAAGGAGAAACTAGAAAGACCATAAATGAAAAATGCTGAGGGTCAAGGAGAATCAGGGAGAAGGGATTTATTGCTAAAAGTGGAGGAGAATAAAGCTAGAAACTAAACCCAAACTTAAAGAGAGAGGGGAATGGGGAAAGGATAGTATTTCTAATACTACAAATCTTTATTCTTCAGAAGAGAGAAAAGCCAAGCTAATGCCCAGATACTGCAGATGTTTAAGCACATGAATGACTGTGTGGTTATAGCTATAGACTTTCTTAAAAACAATAGATGTAAAGGAGACACCAATATCTTCATCAGACAATGAGAAAAAGACTTATCTTTGCACCCTAAGAATATTACTGCAGTTTGTGTGTGCACAACCAGAGGAATCAAATCAGAGTGGTGAGCCAACACTAACAATGTAATCAGTACCAGAATAATGTAGCTCACAGTGTTAAAATTCGTAAGAAAACGTTCATAAGTGATCCACAAGGACAAATTCTACTACCAGAAAACAGACATTACAGAACATTTGGAAGAGATACAAGAAGAACAAACAAAAAGCTAGTTAAAAAAGGTATATAAAAAGTGGAAGGAAAATTTGACAGTGGACTCCACAACACTATAGAAGAAAGAATTACTATTAGACTGACTAATCCAGGTATTTTTAGAGCAAAGACTTTTAGGATGGTTTCCTAAACAAACCATTGATTTTCTGTCCTTGGCTATTCTGAAGTTAATATTGGACATTTTTTTTAAGTAGTATTACCAAGGACACACCAGGGAGAATGCAACTTCTGTGTATCCTGTTAGGAAGTCAGACTAATAATTCTTTTTCTACAATCTATTCAGGGAAAAATGATCCTGGGTACATCAATACTCAAGGTGAAAAATGAGAAACCTGCATGACTCATTTTATTTTTAGTAATTACAATCTGTGAAGTGCCTCAAGAACTTCTCATTTGATAGTTCTTTGGTACTGCAGTCGTAGCTGACAACACATCCCTTCCACCAAAAATAGTAGTCTTGGAAGTTTCTGTATGAGAGCAGAGGTAAGAAAACATACTATACATAAAATTTCAGCTCAAAGTACAAGAAAGCTAAAAAGAGAGCCCAGAAAGCTCTTTTCTCGCTGATCTTCCACTGCTAACTACCTATTGCGATGAGAAACAGCAAAGGTAGAAAGGGCTTGGAGATAAGGAGAGGCACACATGACTGTGCTAACATGCACTCTGGTGCCATGGTATTGAAAATTCATGCAGGAATTCACTGGTAAAAAGTGTGTATAGCTGTCTATATGTACACAACATACAGCAACCTCAGAAATGGCATTAAGAAACCACCCAGTTTCTTCTGCCTTTTGACAGCTGTGTGAACCAGGGAAGACAGTAACACTGAGAGGAACATCTCTAATGCACAAACCAAAACAATTTAACTTAGAGCCTTCAGAACAATTTTGTCTCAAAAAGCATCATCCAAAATATATCATATCATGTCAAAATATGTTATGTCTGCTCTCCAGATCACATTATTTAGTTCTGTTATTTAGTTCTGAATGTACTTGTGTCAGAGGGACACTTCATTTCTCGTGACAATTGGCAATCACAGTGTAATTTAGCTGTACCCAGAGGTACACTGTAGCCTACAGAGTGACACCTGGACTGTCCAGCTCTTTTGCAGTAGCACTGATTATCCTCCTGAAGACCAGATGTCTTGCTTGCTCATTCTTACCTGTTAATCCATGGCTGTCAGAGGAAAATAATGCCAGAGAAAGTCCTACATGCAATGACTAGCAGGATTAACACTACAAAAGCAAACATACGCAACCAGTGCAGTGTAGAATTACTGAGCTGAAAATTTGGACAAATGCTTTCATCCCTGTAAAACATCTCTCAGAAAACAGTTTAAAATTCAGTTTAAAATCAGAAAATATCCATATATGTGTATGACTTGAAGAAAATTGCTTACTGCAGTTTCTGCTGGACTTCTGACATATCTACCACCAAACCACAAAGATAATTTAAGAAATTGAACATTTTTTAGATGGTTATAGTTAAGGTCTTCATCTACACCAAGCAAAAATCTTCTTTCAAATCTCCATGGCTATCAGGCTATATTCTCCATCTGTGTAGAAGTAGAATGGAGCTAAATTACTTAGGAAGAAGTTTTGCACTAGTTATATTGGAAAAATTCTAGAAATAATTTTATTACCTTGTATTGAGAACTTAAAAGGAGTTTGGATTTAATTCTATTGCAGCAAGCATAGAAGCTGGGGGTTGGGGAGGAAGGGTTTTCAGGACAAGTATGTTGAGTTGAGGTTTGTTTAACACTTTTTAATACCTGAGACAGGAGGTATAGGAGTTAGTGATCAAAGACCTATGGAAATCATTGAAGCACTTTGCTTTGTACCATCTGAGAGTGTGACCTCTTCTGTAGCTTGCAGAAGACAGATCAAGTCTGCCCTGCAATGAACCCAAACATTCTCAGCAGATAAGAGGTAGTTTAAAAACTCAATTAAATGGAGATTTTACTACCTCAAAAACAAAAAAAAGATCTGTAAGAGAGTAAAATAAAGTGTAACATTTTCCTAATCTGAACAGATGCAGGGAAATACAAGCAACATGATGTTTGCAGGGGAATCCCCTAAGCCTCCTCAGGCCTTATTCTAACTGAACTGCAAACACTCAGTTTCAGAAAACCTGTTCCAGGATTGCATAATTTAAATAATATGATATGTGACCCAGCAGGGATGAGCAGGAAATCACTTGGGAGAGGTTTTATTCTCTTTATGGGTTCAGTACTGTCACACATTCCAGGAAAGAAGTCAACAAATCCTGGCTGCTTTACCCCAGTACATGGAAACTTTGATGAAAAGTTTACCTGTGGATCTATCAGTGCAACTACAAAAGGTATCTGTTTATTCAGTCATAAGATTTCCTGATGAACTATGGATGTTTCTCACCTGGTGCATCTTTGACATACTCTGCTACACATATCTGTACTTAGTTCCTATCATTAATTTACTTTTTATTAAAGAAGAAAAATGACCTTCATCATTTCCTTGTTCATCATCTCTTGGATCATCTGGAGAACTCACTGAAGAACATAAAAAAATATATATAAGAGAGAAAAGTTTTTTTCAGGAAATTAAGGCTTGTATAGGATACAGAGTATTCTATAGGGCTTAATTTTTTTTATTTACAGAACAAATCTAAGCAATTGGATGGAACCTGAAGTCAGTTATTCATCTTCACTGTTAAGGCAAGAATAATATTTCTAGTTCAAGCATTGTATCTGCTGTTTTAACCACAGGATACAGCTATTTTATAGAAAAACTGAAGCATTATAACAGAGATTTGTGTCGTAATAGGGGTTAAAAAAGCAAATGTTATGAGTACCTCACACTAATTTAATAACTAGATATTTGTGAAACCCCAATAGCTAGAAAGAGAGAGCCAGTATATATAAAACACAGCATCCTTAGTCCTCAATTTCATCATCTTCCACACAGTTTGATACCAACATCCCACAGATTAATTTGCAGCACAAGCAGCTTATTATATAGTATGCTGGTAAAAGCTATGCTATTGAGAAGGTCTAATGGAATCAAAGGTATTGTAAACTCACCCACTGTTCTGACAATTTTGGTAGCAATCTTAGAAATAAAATACTTTCAATGGTATGCAAAATTTCATATTTCCCTATCAAATATTACTGTTAATCTAAAAAAAAAGTTCAGATTTACTGAGAGTAATTGGAAAACTAAACCCTACAAAGAGAATGTACAGGGCAAGGCCTGGCCTTTCTTGCTGTCTCAGTGCAGGCTTTCATCCCTGTCAGAAAAAGGATGCAGGCTTTTAAACTTAAAGTGGTTATTTTTTCCCCCAGAAAGATAAAACAATTCTTTCAGCCAAAAAAATTAGAAAACTGTAAGAAACTGAAATGCTTTCACTTCAGCTAAAATTCTCATTTCTAAGATGAATTGTGAAAGAAGATCAAGCTCAGGTTAGTTAAATATTAGCCAGAAGTTAAACTTTTCCATTCACTTTAAACCTAAATTCTGGTGCACTGATACTCTGTGGCCTCACTAAAAGATTCAGAATGAACAAACTGCCTGTGAACATTATGTTACCTGGGTTTAAAGGATGCCATTGCTATAGAAGAAGCTGTGTATTTGCACTCCCATCCATGACAAGCCTGGGATTCTGCATTTTAATTTTTAAATAACTATATAGGGCTTCTTCTGGCATGGAATTATGATTATATCTTTTATTGAGTTCCACATGCAAAGCAATTCCAACAATTGTTCATAGAATCACAGGTGAACATTCTGGTGAAAATAACAGTCCAAGTGACACAGTAACTCAAGCCTCTCCAAAAAGAAGTGGTTTTATTTCCCCATTAAGTAAGAGTTATCAGGACTGCTTGCAAATTTTCTCATACTTTTTATCCCCATGAACTCTAGTAACTTTCATCATTTTAAAGGAGAAGCAGCATAACTTGATACCCATGTAATTATTCTCTCCCTCAGGTGGTCCTCACTTGCTTGCCTGCCTGCCTGTGCTCAGTCAGAGACTTTTATGTGATGATAAGGATCCTCTTTGATCTCCAGCTGCCTCCTTGGGGGCCTAAGACATTCTTTTCTCTATGGAACCACCCCAGTAATTTTGTTCTCATTGATGGTACAACCACAGTCTCCTCAAGAAACTTTATCTATGTGATTTTTCTCTTACTCAGACTTTGCACTGGGCTAGATTACATTTTATTATTTCAAGGTTACAGCAAATAAATTCATATTAATGTTAGGAGAATCAAAAGTGACGAACTTGTGTACAGCAATATTATTTCAGACACTGGTATCTTATTGGTGTGAGTATTCATGGAGGCAAAAGGGACAGTGCACACAGTGTGAGAATGTGTGCCTATGTTTGGGTTCTCAGACACTTGCATGCTCAAAGTGTCTTACTGGGTTTCCTGCAAGAAGCAATATGGAACTATAGCATTTAATTCTCCAGATTAATAAAAATTTCCCAAATGTTTTACTTTTGGGTTTGTTGGTTTTGTTGGGTTTCTTTTTGGGGGAGGGGTGTTGGGTATGAATAACATTTAGGAAAACATTTTAACTGGGAGTCCTTCGCTCAGTTCTAGTCCCAAGAAAAGTGTCACTTAGCACATACCTATTTATTTTCATAAAATTTGGTTCATTTCCAGCTTTTTCCTTCACTCAAAGTCTATACCCCTGATAATTGGTGTTCTATCACAGACTGAAAGCATAACTCTAAACAAAGATAAAAGTAGCCTGACAGCTGCACAAAGACATAATTAGGAACTTCTCTGTTTACTTCAAACCATCCAATTGATGAAGAAATGTACAAATCAGATGGTATCATCATAATACCTTCACAAGACTTTCAAAGGCAATTATCATCACATTTATTTCAGATCATTCAAGAGATGTCATTTTCTCACTCTTTTAAAAGAATCAACTTTTGGGGCCACAGCTCAGTTTAACAATTCATTCACAGATCCTTGGAATTTATGCCTGGCAAGACTTTCACAACTGGGGGGTATTTTAGTTCTTGTAAATAATTGCTGTTTCTATTCAATTCAAACTCTACACTCTTCAGTCATCTCCAAA
Source organism: Agelaius phoeniceus (assembly GCF_051311805.1). NCBI lineage: Eukaryota > Metazoa > Chordata > Aves > Passeriformes > Icteridae > Agelaius > Agelaius phoeniceus. Next base: position 37,178,010 of record NC_135268.1, on the reverse strand, counting down.
TAATTAACCACATCAAGAACGTGATAACTTGCATACCTGCTGATTTTAAAATGTTACGCTTATGTTAATCTTTTTGTACATCTTTTCTACAATTCCCTAAACTGCTGCTGGCACTGGAACTACCTTTAGGAACCTGGTCAGTGACATAAATATACTGGGACTAACTTGGGGTTTGTCTTCTAATGTGTTCTTGAAAAATACCAAGTAACTCCACAGAGCACAGGAGCAATTACTTAGGGTATATTGGCAAGAAATAGGATTTCCCTACGGCCCTAAGATAATTTGTAGGAATTGAGAAAAGTTCCTGTAAATAAAAGACAAACTCCAAAGAGTGGCATGGTATTGCAAAAAGCTGTATAAAAAGAAAATATCAGACTTAAACCTATTTAAAAGGTAATCAAGCCTCTATGAACTCTTGGTCTTTGCATAAATATCTATATTTTCTAATCCTAAATATGTTTCTTCTCCCTGCTGCTGCACAAAACTCTCAAAGAAAAGCTCACCATTTTCAATCAAAATGATGCAATCACAAACTACAGCATCCTGTCCTGCTCTGTCCTGTCCTTTCCCATTCAATATTGTTAGATTCTATCCTGCCTCATTCCACACCAGGGTCACTTTGCTTTTGTCACCTCTAGAACAGCAGGACTGCCACAGCATAAGTGACATTGCCTATATAATATTTTACATCAATTAAAGTAAAAAGAGAAAAATCCTGTCATAGTTTTCTTCTGAATACTCACTCCTCCTCCTGTAATCCCACAAAATTTTGGTTGGGAGAGAGAAAAGCTCAGTCAACAGGGAGAGTCTTTAAGATGACAGATTCATCTTTTAGATCACTAAATCCAAAACAATTTTAGAATGAACTTACAACTGCTAATGATAAAAGGTTTGGATATGACTGGCCCACTGTTCCCGTAGGACAAAAAGCACTTTGAATAGTACATCAAGATCCTCTGCTACTTGAACCTACTTCAGATAATTGGATATTACAACTTCAAAGGGAGATATTGTCAAGGAACACAAGAATATGGCAAGATTTAATTATTCCCTTGCAATATTTTAAATGCAGTAAATGGGCTATATAGGCTGGATCCAAAGATTACAGTATTCTATGAAAAGACTCCTATTGACATGAAAGGTGCTATGAAGCAATTATTCACTTACTTGAAATTCTTTTTCTATTTGCAAAGCCATTCAGTAGACCTGTCACTTGCAAACTGTCAGCTCACTGTGCCAGGAGCAGGAGTTCAGAATTAATATATTTTTATAAAATGACTAGTCACACAGGAAAAAGACTTGTTTTCTGCCATGAAAGACATCCGCAAAAAAGTTTTGATAACTTTGCAAGCCATTTGTCATGAATGTACCATGAAAGTGTGGCAGCAGGACAAACAGATATTAATTAAGAAACCACAAGGCTATAAACTCAAGAGAAATCAAGCAGGCATACCTTTAATAGCCACAGTCAAAATTGTAAAATAAGAAATCTGCAAGTATGAGCAGGCAAGTGTTCGTTCTAATTTTTGAAATAAAAAAAAAACCAAACCAAGAATCAGAATACTACATTATCAAATATATGACTGCCACCAGACATTTTCATCTAAATAACCTTAGAGGAACATTTTACTAAATTTGCAAGATATAATTGTCAAAATATCCTTCCCTACTCTCTAACTGCACGTTAACCAAATTCCTTATTGATCCCAATGGAATAGGAAGACTCTACTCATTATAGCAATGATTTCATTAATTTTTCAATGTGCAAAATGCTTGATGCAGCCATGAGGTTTTCTTAAATTTGAAACTTTTCAACAACTGAGAGAAACTGAAAATTATATTTCACAAAGACAACCTGACAAGGCTTTTTGGTGAGCTCAAATTTTTCTCCCAGGGTCAGCTAGTCTGATTATAACATTCAGCTGCAAGAACTTTTGACTGAAATAAAAGCCTTATTTCATCTGCTACAAATGGAAAAATACTCCTTTATCTTTGTAGTCCATCTAGTACAGAATACTACACTTCCCATTATCTTTGGAAATTTAAGTAAAAGCAAAGAGAACCACAAAGAGAATTTTCTTGCTGTGCATCAACCAATAGAGCATGGATACATAAACACTAGGTCTATAGAGCTGCCCAGCAGATGTCATTTATGCACCAGAACCAGATCTAATTGTCCAGCATGGTGCCTCAAGGCTTCCTCCTTGCTTAAGAGACTGTGAGGACTTGAAGATCACATTTACCTGGCTCCCACTGTGACAAACTTGGTAAAGAAGCAAGCGCTCCTCTGCAACCACCAAAAGGAAGGCAGGTCTCCCCAGATATGCCTCCAAGAACACCTGGAACTTGGGCAGAAAGCTAACTCACAGCAATAAGATAAAGGTGATACTACTGTCCAAGAGTTACATGAGGCCTAGGAGGAGATAAACAAATAGGAAGAAAATTTGCACACAATTCACCATCTGAAGTTCCTCTCAGCAGTTAGGACACCTTACCAAAAGCATCTTGATGTACTAGGCATATAAACATAGCAAAGCATTAACAGCTTAAATTATGTAAAACATCAGGCAAATGAGGTGCCAATGTCTCACTGGGAACATTTCAAACATTGCATCATAAGACATTTTTAGACAATTCAATTTCAAATTTTATTCAGTTTTCCCTTAGTGATTGGTCTTAAACACTTACCTGAGAAAAATTACTCTGATTTAGGCATAAACATTGTCAAGAAAGAAACAACATACTTTATAGGAAAAAAGTGTAATATAAAATTCAAGTACATTTCTTTTCAGCCATCAAATAGTCCCACTGATGCCACTAAGATTCTTCATCTGCTTAGACTGAAACAGATATTTTGTGCCCTACAGAAGCAGTGTATTAGTCACTGTCTCTTTTCTCCCAAGAATGAAGGAAATAGAAAATGTGCTGCAGTAGATTCAAAACAGGAGCAGATGTCATCTTTGACATAGCTTAACTTTGTTTCTAAGTCAAATACATTTTAGTTTGAGTGTATGCTTCTAATGCTGAGTTTGTCTCAATCACTGAATTTGAAAGTACAAATTTCACACTGTTAAGAAAAGTAGGAGAGCAGTATTTTAAAATCATGTTTTCAGAATACTCACTGTAATTTTCAAATAAATACTGCAAGTTGCAATTGCAGTAATACGAGTTCTCCTGTTACCAGTTACTCCCAACCAGAAGCTCCCAACTAAAGAGGAAATTGCTAGATTGTTGAAATCCCTTCTGTGTGTTTTCTTTTAATAACTTAAATGTTTTCCAGTGCTCTTTTAACCAAATCTCTCAAAGTTTTCTCATATCCATATATACAGATTACAATTACCACACTGACAAGATCATGGAAAATAATGAATTAATAAGGACACTGAGTTGAAGTCTTGAATTGCTCTCAAAATATTTTTAGTAATGATTTTAAAAGCATAGCAGATCATTCTCATTAATACAGATAAGGACATGGAAAATTTTGTTTACTCTTTAAAAATATAAAATATCCCAAATCATACCACACAAATGAGGGGGAAATCTTTTATAGAAGTTATACAAAAAGCATAAAAGAGGACCAGTTTCATATCAGCACTTGCCAAGTTGGACAGCTAAATGTTAGGCAAATAAATGTTCCTCCAAGATAACAGAGGAACTTATGGGCTTATAAATCATAATTTTTAACACCACTCAGAAAAAATTTTTTAACTCAGGTCCTTTTTCCACTGTCCAATAGAAGGCTGTACACTGATTATCACTTGACACAGAATTATGTGAAGAAAGAGATCTGTTACTGAGGGTACATGACACATTTAGCATTTGCTGACAAGGATACAAAAACTAGTAATTGCAAGTTGGAGCTTACTGAGTTGAACTGCAGGAAGTACAAACTTTCCAAACAAATGGTGAAAAATTATTTAACACTGAAACATGTTACCTAATATGGTGCATTTACCATTTTTAAAGAAGAATTTAAATTTTTTCTTCCACTAAGAGTTATGCTTGGATCCAGCTTTCCTGAGGTAGCCTTTGGCCTGCTGCTTGGGCAAGGAATATCAATTCAAATCTCTGCCCTAATTCTCTTGTGTCATTTTAGAAAACAGATTGTTCATTTTACCCAAAATGGTCATGACCTTTTAAGTTGTTGAGACAATTATAATAAATATTTTATGAAGTCTCTACCAAGGAATGAGGTTAATTTCTGATCTCTCTCCTCTCCCAAAAATAACTTCTACTAAAGCACTGCTGTGAGCATAAGTGCTTTTCCCCACAACCATAAGCAACTGACTACAGCTTGAACAAGGATACTGAAGCAATTGGCTGTCTGGAATAATGTATAGAGCTTTCCTTCCTGTGATTAAATAGTGTTTCTGCTCATATACTAATATGGAAGTGAGAAGGAAGTAATCTTTTCTCTCTTGTACTATTGCAGTATATAGAAAAGAGGTAAATTTGGCATTCCTTGGGCTCTCTCAAATACTAGATCTCAATAAGATTAGTATTCCTACCAATGTCCCATCATTTCATTATGGATTGCACTATTTCTAGATCCAAAAAGAGATTTACTAGACCAGCAGAGCCAGGGCTGGCATGAAATGAACAGTTTTGGCCAGTTAGCTTTTGTCAAACATGGAATTACTCCTCCAACCAATCTAAGGTAAAGACACCTACATTGCAAAGGCTTGGCAGAGAGTCAGTTCCAGCACCCAAATGGGCTTGATAAGTACCTTCAGAGGGGTACTCAGAAACTCCACTAATCAAGTCACAGTACACATTTTAATTCTTGGTAATTTAAGCACTTAATTTTTGATACTAAATCTTGGAATAGTTCTCCCCTTTCCCTCATCATCCTCCCAGATCTGCTGCAATTGCTTTGTTTTGAAAACCATTCCTGCAACCACTAAATATGAGACAAGCTTCTTTTTGATAGCTTTGCAACAGAGTAGAGCAACGCTTCAAACCCAATGTCAAAGCATTTATCAAGACAAAGTCCTTCGGCCCTGCTAGGCTGTCATGGGAACAAAATTCTTTTAAGGGTGGATTTGAATCAATGATTTTGTCACATGAGAACACACATTCTCAGCTAAAAAGCATCATGCTGATTTATATTACTGAGGAAGCAAACTCTCAGTGTGAGACTATAAATAACTTACTTATTAAAACTTCAGGCATAATTGGCAGGAATTTGATTTTTTTATTGTTAGTCTCACAATAAGGAAATATCACTGCTAAAAAAGGAACCCCATTTGCAGCAGATGCTGCAGAGAAGTCAATTGATGTGCAACACTACAACCATGCAAATCTCCGTTTGTTCCTAGAAATGTGCACTAAGGTCGCAATGAAAGTCAAAATGCTAAGATCAGGAAAGCAAAAGCATGTTATTGTCCCTAGCAATGAATGCTGATGAATTACCAAAGATATTCTGCTGCTAGGTCTCATGGTTTCATAAGAAACAGGCTACAGCAGAAAAATGTAAACACTATTCCTGACACTATTCAGGTTTTCCCCGTTCTTTTTGTGTAATTTAAATTTCTACTACAGCAGCATTTGTAAAGAGCCATTATACTCCCAGATCTGAAAGAATACTTTGGCTTTTACTTTGGTTTCCCAAAGCAAACAGCAGGTATTGAATGGACTCATCAGGCTGACGTGGTCTTTTAATATCTTAGTACTGCTAAATAATCTTAGAAATATCTTACTACTGCTAAAGACCAATGGAAGACAAGCCCATAATACTGATTTACTAGAATAGAGATTTAAATTTGAGCATCTAAAGCTACAAGTTTTCTCAAATTAGACTTTTGTTAACCATAAAAGTCAAAACAAAACAGCATATTCTTCCCATGTGTTCAGATTTTAAAAATCCTCTAAGAGATGTTCTAGTTTTACTTTACTTTGCTTTTTGATTACAGCAAATTTCCCTGACAGAGGAAAGAAAAGAAAAAATTAGTCATTTGCTACAGCCACAAGAATTAAACTTGATTAGATAAAAATGTCAAAGGCATAAATGCACCAAATATCTAACATATTTTAAAATTTCCCATTGATTCCCATGACAGATACCCAACACTATTTCTAGTCCTACAGTTATGTAAACAGTTAGTAAATTCTTCTTTTTAAAATTTAAAGTTAAAATCACTGTGTAACACAAGCCACTAATGACACATCACAAATATCTGAATATACAAGAATTGTCACACAAGTTTAAAATACCTTCATCTTATAAAAAACTTGGAGATAGTAAAAAAACCCAAGGAAGTCCATCACATAATGTGTTCCATCCATAAGGAAATTTACTCATTTTCCTTAGTAGAATAGAGTAGAACTCAATTCTTACACATCAGGATGCAATAAACAAAATACCTAGAACTTTATTCAAATGGTTGGCATTCCATAATTCTTAAAAGGTAGATTTTTGCCAACAAATATTTTTTCCTATGGTCTTGCACCTTCACCATGAGAAGTTCAGTCCCATGAGATTAATTCCAAAGATTCAGCTGTGCTGAGCCTGTTGGCCAAACTGTTAACACTAGGCCTGTTATATCAGTGTATTCTCATCAGTCCACAAGACAGACATCAGGATGAATAGTACAACCTATTCATCCTCAGCTGCCAGGCTTACCTGGAGGCAGCCTATCTTGTCAGACAGCATAACAAGGTCAGCTGAGCTCTATCAACTCCACCTGCTACACTCAGGACAGATTCAGGCTCTACTTTGTGTTTGCAGTATTATTTTTATTTTCTGAACTTACAGAAATCTCTATGGGTTCAATACAGAAGGATTATTATGTGTTTAAAGGCTCTGCTCAAGGCAGGTTAGAATGGGTAGAATATTTAAGCTTCCTTCTGGCATTACTGGACTGAGAAAAGGCTATAGCATCATCCCACTCCAGAGCTGAAATGTATCACTTTGCCATTTTACATACTGATTTAACTTTATAAAGTTTATACACAGCTGAACTCTTCTGTTCTTCTCATCTTTAGCAGGTAGGTTGAAATGCACCATTGTGTGATGTTAATGACATAAAGTTTTCTATTTAAGTATTACCAACAGAACAAAACCACAATGTACTTCCCTTTAGAATTCCCAGTACTAAAAGCAGCAACACTTGCACACTTTGTGAGGGTTTTCTTCTGGTTTTTTTTCCTACTATGTAATCATATATAGTGATTTATAAAAATCAAAGCAAGTCACAGACTTTGCCTGACAGAATCTACATTTTTGTACTAAAAAGAATATGCCTAGGATCATCATAGTTACAGGAAGACATCATGCTTTTCATCATCTCTTTCCTGTTTGTTTTCCCTCAAGAAAAAAAAGGCTTTCTCTATCATGTGAAAATGTGCAATTGTAATTTTCATAATTTTCACAATTTTGTTCACTTTTATATTCCTTCTTTCAGTTGTCCCTAAACACCAGATACCCCCAAACTCTCTTCTTCCTGCTTTGGAATCCCCAGTGATGAATTCAGCCAGTGAGTATCCATGGTCTTGAGTTCCTCTGAGTCATTTTCCTGGCTGCTGACACTAAATTTATAGCTGGTACTTCAGAATTTAGCTAAGAAGGATTCTGGCAATGCAACTTAAATTAGAAAGCAGCATGCTGCAGACTGAATAAAGGGCGTCATTAAAGATGAATCCCTCTCTGTCTCTTTAAATCCTTGGGAAAACATTGGGAAAAAAGGGTGGAAGACAGAAGTGGCCTCAGTAGGGGAAACTTCACATCATTTTGATCCTGTCAACTGTAAGCAAAAAGGTATGGCAAGACAAGTTTCACTACAATCACATTAGTAAGATCAGTTGTTTCAAGTCAGTTTTTTGAAATGTTTCCTAAGTTCTCCAAGCCTCCTTCCCATTTTAGGCATGAAAAAAATCTCTTCCTAAGCAAAGAAAACTTCAGAGGACTTAAATGGCTTTGTATTTCCATAGTAAATGTGTAATTCCAGTGTAACTTTAAGCTGACAATTACATAAAAGCAGTAATGCTAGAGGTAATGAAGATGATGGTACATGGCAGTGCTGACAGAGAAGGATATTCAAAACCATTCAGCTAAGTACTAGTCCAGAATTATCCACTTCCTTGCAATTTTGATTAAGCAAGGGAATGCCACTAAGAAATGGTTTTCTCAGAAGAACCACATGATGGAAATGAAGGTTAATTAGATTACAGCTTTAATTATCACACAATAATGTGAAGGTAATCAGTTTTTCTCACTCACTGTCCCTTGCTTAAGGGATGCTGTCAGTCATAGCCACATCTCAGGCTCCAGCTGAGATCACATAGCTACAACATAAAAGAGATAAAGAACAAAAAAAGAAATTCCATCTGCACCAAGAACATTACATTTAAAACCTTATTAAATCACAAGTAAGAAAGTGCATGTTAGAAAGACTTTTGAAGAAACACACACTTGATTCCATGCAGTATCTAGAGTGAAAGTTTGAGGAACCTCACTTAAGACAAATCCAGTAAAATTCAACATGGTTATGATGGAGATAAAATCAATCCTATTTCTCCAGAACATAAACTGTGTTTGACTTCCCTGATTTCACTTAACTACTTTTTTCTCAAAAACTAACTATTTTGAAAAGAATGGCATTACATTATTTGACAGCCTGTGTTCAACCCCACAAAGACTGAGACCCAAAGCTTTTTCTCCACCACAAGCACTGGCTGAGCCTTACCCAATAAACCTCACAGACACTGCCCAAACATAGCCATGCTGTTGCTGCATATCCTTTGATTGGCCTCCCCACAGACTGAACATTAGAGAAGCCCCAAACATTGTCAAAATGAAAAATTCCTCCAGATAACTCCTCTGTGAAGAAACTTTCCATCTGTGTGATTGTTGCTGGATAGCTTGTACACGGCTCAACGACTGTTAGGAAAAGTTTTGATACAAAGTCTAAGGGTCCCAGGGTCACAGCAGTGAACACCCAGACCTGCTTTGAGCCGTGCTGGCTGCTGCCCATCACTCCCTGCTGAGAACAGCCCCTGCCCCAATTCTGACTTCTGGTTGCCTGACATCCCATGTCCCCAAACTGGCCTGTGAAAACCATCACCAGGGCATTATAATAGACAGCTTTATTTTAATGTGAAAATACAGCTGTAGTGGAGGGGCAGCAACTTGCATAACACCCACTCAAGTCAGTTCTAATGGCAAGAACTCCAAATTCAAGAGCATCATTTAGGTCAAGTATTCACAGTAGCATAATGCTTGTTTACCATATTCTAACAGCATTAAGTGGATTCTAACTCAGACTGCTGTTGTGCATTGAACAGCAAGCACAAAGTTTGGAAGTAACTAGCATGCAGAACTAACTATAAATATTTTACAGTATTAAAGTCAGTTACTCCCCTTATTTCTGGAGTCATATGCTACACTAGTTTTAATAGCTTTAATCTTCCATTGACATCAATAGCTCCCAGAAGATTAAAAGAGAAAAAGAAAGAACTACACAAAATTACAATTTTTAAAACTGCGAGAGAAGTTCATTCAGATGGATAGGCAAACATGTCCCACATTTGTTCTCAACCCCACCACTAAAGATAATCTTTATTGCAATAGACTTTCACTGCAATATGATTTTTCTTGTATATAAAAGAACTTAAAACATCTGGGATACAATTGTATAAACGCAGATATCTCTCATTTCTAGAATTAAGATAAGCAAGGAAAAGCAAAAGTGCTATTGTAATAATTTTTTGCTTCAAGGCAAACCTAAAAAAAAATTAATGTGTTCCGATCAAGCAATTTTTCCATTTCATTTCCCTGAAACCACGCTGTAGACCTCTGCCATTATGATGAATGCCTTTTAGGTAGTAGGGTAAGTGTCTCAATGGATATGTGCAGGCAAAAGTCTGCCTAACTAGTTTAGTGGGTGCAAGTGCATGCACTCAGTAAAGAGCTCTTATTTCTGGAAATTGGGCCATTTAGTTGCCTTTTGTCTTTTTTTGATAGTCAGTAACCAAGTCTGTGAGTACTTGCTTGTTCCATACACTGCAATTATCTGGTCTTCACCTACACTGGGGTTTTTTACATTTTCACTTGCCATTTCTAATTTCTCCAGGCTCTGATGGGGTAGACTTTGTCTCAAGGGGGAATTCCCTCAGAACTTTGTTTTCCTTTAAGACACCTGAACTCGATGAGAAGAGACAGCTGCAGTAATATTGGCTGTAAAACACACGAGCAGAATGGTGAGATGAGAAAAAGCTTAGGTCAAATTTACATTAGCATTTTACCACCATCTTCAGTAACTGCCTCCTAGCAAAGAGGAGTTTGACATCTGACACTTCAGTGAGATAGCTGCTTGTTCAGTTCTAAATGCGATTTTCCTGCTCCTGGAGTTACAATTATCTACATTTTCTAAAAGGAATAGTTTGGACCATTATTGTGATAGCATGGATATTAGCTAACATTCATAAAAGTAAGGTGTAAGCAGACACTAGATCCATTTTGTGTTTATTAACCTAAAAACCAAATGAAGAAGCAGACTCCAAGAGAAGTTAAATCTGATGCAAATTGTTAGAAGCAAGAAAACTACAATCACAGTTGGCATTTATTTATCTCCAGCTCAGTCATAAGGCTGTGGATATTGTAGCACATAGAACAAAAAATATCATATCAGGTCCTCAGTACCTTGAAAAACTCCAGCAGCAGGCTGCTTTCAGATATATTTGCCAAAGAAAGATTGAATTTTCTTTCTATTTCTCCAGAACAAAACTTCTTCTCTAGTCTTCTATTGTTTATCTTATTAATCCACTTATTTTGTGGGGGTATAAAATAATAAGCTGACATGGCACTCCCAGTTTAAGATCTGATTTTAGTATTTGATGAACATCCATGAAGGTCTTGTTCAATCATCTTAGGGCAAAAAGCTAGCAGCTCACTGTTATAGCTCACCTCTGTGGAGTGGCAGCAAGACTTCCACACGTAAAAAGTCAACAGCCAATAGGGTATGATAGAAACAGAACATTCCCTCCAGTAAGTCCCAACATTTACTGTAATAGCTTGTGTTATCTCCCTTTGCATTTTCCTCTTTGAGTGTAATATTATCAATAATTAGCCAGACACCAAGTTTATGGACAACATTGTTACTATAATTCTTTTATCTAACAACTGGCAATCATTTTCCTAGAGGCTTCTTCCTTCAATTTTTTGGCTCCTAATCTCTTAATAATGATTCATCCAGCAGATTCTGTTCAAATCATCTATTTTACTCACACAAAGTTTATCTAAGGAGCACCAGCTGCCCCTAGCTGCATGGAGTAGCAACACAATATTGCATCAATTGCATATGATGAATTACATATTAAATTTCCAGTACTCTATAATATATAAACCAACACGGAATTACATTTCCACAACAGCAGACCTTTCTTAGTGGAATTCTATAAAGCATATTTCTTTTTAACCAACAGACTGTAATATGGCTTTGGAGCCCCTGAAAACTATCAGGCAAGTCACAATCCATTATTTCTGTTTATGGGGAAAAACTAATCTGGAAGACTTTTGTTTTGGGCCTATTGGCACAACAAAGTGTGTTGTGCCAAGTGCACTCACTGGAGCCCACAGATTGAAACTTCCCCCTGGGTCTCCAAAGAGCAATTTTTTTAAAAAAAAATACGTGTTTGTTCTAAGTATGATTCCGAATGGAATGGGACACCCGGGCCAACTTCACCTTTCCAGTGCATTTGTGTACACACCTGGCACACATAAAAATGCCAGAGTTTGTGTCTGTGAAACTTGCCACACAAGACTCAACAAATGCTTAAAAACACTGGGGTATTGGTTTGGGGTTTTTAAGTTGCTCTTTCTGCTTGTCCCTTACTCTCGTGTAGCAAACTTGGGTCAAGTAATTTTATACACCATAAGGATTGAAATAAAGGCTTTTTTCTTCCAGGTCCTCCATCCAGTAAGCAAAGTGGTTCATGACTTTTCGCTAATGATTACAAGAGACATCAAATAAAACTCACGTGGCAGGTCAGAAAAAACAACCAAAGAACCAGCAAATAGATTCTGAAAAGTCACAAGTATGAAATCTTTGACACTCTCAATCATGTCACACTGGCCATGTCTTCTCTGTTCAGTCAGATGCACAATTACCAGGGTGACACTGATCTGTACTGACAACACCCTTAAGACCTGCAAGAGTCACAGGGCTCTTTCCTGAGCTTAAAAGAAAAGGCACATGAAACGTACTGAGTAAGAACAAGAAACACAACACAGCGTATACCTTTTAAGATTTAAATCCAGTGATATATTCAAAAATTTAAAATATATCAAATTTCTTATTGATGGAGAAGATTTATTTTCATCCCAAGAAAGATACCCAATAAGATCAAAATGCAATAAGATCAAAATGCAATGTCTGAGGAATAAAGTAGAGCACGGCACATATCAGACTCACCAAAAAACCTGTGCCTGTAGCTGTAATGGCCATCTTAAGGATCAGCAGAGTGGAAGAAAATGGATGGAAAGATCATGTTTTCTTATTTCTTTGCTTCTCCTAGTTGCTGTAAGTATGGAGGTACTGAAAAAGACATGAAATGCAGCCACCTTTGTTCATACTTTGAGCAGCTCCATTCGCCAGCCTAATTTCCCACAGGCACCATCCTCACACAAATTTACTCTGATAAGCATTTAAGCAACTTTCAGTATAATTCCCCCCCCCCCTTTCATTTCAAGGCATCATATGCAATTCTTTCTTTCTTCAGGTCACTCTACACAGTAGTACATGCTCCAGATAAGTCTATAAAGGCCATACTTTACCACTCAGCTGCCTTGAAAAATCTAACGCACAAATTTTAGTTAAATCTCCTTATATAAAGAGATGAACTAACAGTAGTACAAATTCTGTAGGAGATATTAATCTAATTTTTTTATCTCCACCAATAAAGAAGAATAATTTTGAAGTTCTTTAGATAATGATATTCCTACCACAATATTCAATGATGAAACTGTCATTCTGTAGTTCTAAATAGCTGCTCTTTTGGTTCACAAATCATGTCACTTCTTAATTCTACACTTTATCTTCCATGTTTTCCTTATATGTATATAGAGAGGCAAAGATTTAAACTTAAAAAATCCTCAAAACAACAAGAGAATTAATTAGATACTTTATGAAGCCATAAAAATTCAGTGAGACTACAGAACTACTTAATGATGAATTATAGGTACCACCACCAAATTAATCTGTATGTATACAGCCAGGACTCCCAAAGGTAAGAGAAATTCCCTACTCCACATCTGGTATTTATGCCTATAAGAAATGGTATAGCTAAATAGTAATTTTCCAGGTTAGTTTTCAAGTTCTCTTCTTTGTAGCATAGAAACATTCATTTTTGGGAAGAAACTGAGAAATTTAGTGGAACAGTTTCTGTGGACACGGTTCCAATTCCTTGAAAAGATGCTGTTCAGGAAATTTGCTCTCCGCCTTACTCTAAAATTAAGTCAGGCCACAAAAATTGTAATATTGTAACAGATTTCCAAGGAAAAACAGAGGAAAAACAAAAAGAGAATAAGAGATATTGCACACAGAACTTTTGCTCCATTCTCCTCCAGTCTTGCAAAACACTCACTATTTGAGAAAGATGGAAGCACTCACTGTTTAAGATGGAAATCTAGGATGAGAATAGGAAACTTTTGTTTACAAAAATGAAGCATCATGCTAGAAATTGTTTAAGTTTAAAAAACATATATATCAATGTTTATTCTTGAAGTGCAAAACAGTTCAAAAAGTTTTAGAGTTTAGGTAGAACATATCTTTTCAAAGGGTTTACAAGTTTGGTTCCGATTCACAGCTTCTGAAGACAGCAAAAAGCCAAACCTAACTCTGAGATTGTACCAAGTGAAAAGTTGATAACTGGTATTACACTTCTTCCCAGTTAGCAGACTTGATGAATAGTAACCAGTGAAAAGTACAAAGCACAGAGAGGTAACGTGAATGACACACTGTATGAGTCTTCAGGCAAAGCCAAAGAGCTTTGGACCTGAACAAATCCTCCTGAAAACACTGGGCCGAGTTTTGCCTTGAGAAGAAAACCCTCATTGAGCTTTTTTCAGGTTTTCACACAGCTTTTACTATTAAGACATTACATTTCACCCTGCTACCTAGGGGATATATAAGGAGTTTATCAGTCTAAGCACTTCATAGGAACTGTAAGTAGAAGAGATGGTAAAAGGGGTAGGCATCTCTACTTTTTCCAGACATAAACTGACTGCTAAATCTGCTTTACTGAGCAGCTCTTCACACCAATATATGAGTGGGGAAAGGTTGCAAAGAGACTGTAGAAACAATATAGGACAAAGACCTGCACTGATGAGTGATAAAGACAGAAGAAACAATAAAATATGGTCTAGCTTCTACACCTTTAGGGGAGGAGATGGTGCCTTGAAGACAGCTCAAATATATGCACAAGGTTCAAATGACTGGGCAGGAGGTGCAGTTTAATCCCAGCTGGCAACTAAGTATCATAGAACCACTTGCTCACTCCCACACCAGCAGGATCAGAGAGAGAATCTGAAGAGTAAAAGTGAGAAAACTCAAGGGTTGAGTTTGGAATATCACTTTGGTCAGTGTGAGTCAGCCATCCTGTGGTCCCTTCCCAACTTCTTGCACACCCTCAGCTTCCTCACTGGTGGGGTGGAGTAAGGACCAGAAAGGACCTTAACTCTTGTGTTCAGCAGTAACTAAAACATCCCTGTGTTATCAAAACTGTTTCCAGGACAAAGGCAAAACACAGCCCTGTGTCAGCTACTACAAAGGAAATCAACTCTACCCCAGCAAAAACCTGTACATCAGCTACAAAAATAAAAATACCATTTCAATTAAAATATTTCAGTGTTGAGAAGATTATTTTATTCTATATGAGGATAAAACAGGCATTTTGCAGAAAGTGTAATGTAATAAGGAGAGACTGCTGCATGAGCAGCAATCAGTACTTGGTCATTCACTGGATCCAGGCCTCCCATACCATAACAACTTTTGCTTCTTGACCAGAAGCAAAAATACAGATTGGGGTCACCAAAGTCCTTGATGGATACTGACACTATTAAGCACTTTGTGTTGAAAAGGCTTCCACCAAAAATTCCCTGGTGTTTTCTGTTTTGAATTGACTTCTTGATAGCTTTCACAAGATCCTGGTACCATCATACTGCATCTCAGACATATTTGGTTTCACTTATGTCAGCAAAAATAAGACATCTTTTAAAAGGACCAGCAGTCTGCTTTGTACTCAGCATGAAAAGAGGAAATCAGTTTGTAGCTTAAGAGAAGATAGAATAAACTCATGAACTATACTTCTTTGTTAAAGATGAAATAAAAGGTCTAAAGGCAACACACTGCCCCTGTTTCCCATACTTCTGCTCCATAATATGAGGGTAAAAGGCTGCATGACAAAAGCTAACCCTCTTCTGCTATTCCCCAATCAAGTGTTATATACATTACTAGCACTGAACATGTCATAAATTAAAGACATCAGGGTAGTCATATTTTCCTTTCATATACATTTCATCATAATCTGTTTTGGGCTTAATTTAACAATTTTTTAGGCTTTGGTACTACAGGTTTTCTGAATAGTAAAAGTAAAGAGAAGCTTCCCTAAGTGTAAAATACAGCAAACATCGTTTAAAAATTACATTCTCCCCAAATTTTCTTTTTTGACAATAAGATCTGGTTTTCCATTTATCTGCTAAATACATTGGGAATGTTTTCATATCCTGAAATTAAGAACACAACATTAGTGTTCAGTCACTGATCACTACAGTCAATGCCACACAATAAAACCCGGTGGACTTTGTCAGATATGGCCAATGTCAAAGGAGTTTCACCACGATAAATCTGATTAAGCACTTTATTCTACAAATATTATTTCAATGAGAACACTGAAATGTGTCTGCATAAAAATCAGAGTTAGTTTACTGTCTAATAAAAAAAACCCAAGTAGACAAATATTTTAGTTAATGGACTAACATTAATTGAGAAATAAATTAGTCATGATACATTTGCAATCCACCTGCATGCATAAAACATTAGGAATATTTTGAGCAATCAAAACAACCATGTCTGTTTAATAGCTCACTTGTTCCAGTTATAAGAATCTACCACAAAAAGGGAAGAGCAAGAAAATCCTGTTCTTTTGTACTGCAATATTTAGTGCTCTCTTAGGTCCCCCATTTTTTGCAGATGTGCATGGCCACAAAATACCTTAAAATATCTGCAGCCATTTATTTTGCTTTGTTTCATACATAATATTCCTGAAGCAAATAAGAAAAAAAATGGGGTTTTATTGTCCTTAAAAAAAGTCCAGCAAATTTCTGGGTTTATAAACTGGTCTTACAACCACAGCCTATCTATGGTAATCAGATAAAAGAAGAAATGCTCTCATTTCAGACCCTTTTTTTACTCCCTAAGTAATTTCTGAGAATTTGAGAGCATTTCTAACAGTAACCACATAAACAGTGCCATCATTAAGTAGTATTAGGAATAACATGTACAAAAGACACCCATCTAGGGAAATGGTTCTCAAATTTACCATCAGCTGTGTTACACCAAAGAATATTAGTCTGCATTTTTAATACCCCTTCTCATAGTTTCAGACTTATTTTCAGTAAAAAAGGGCTCCACTAACCTCTTTGGATTTTCCCTCCCTTTCTGATGATGATATTAGCAGGGCTTTAAGGCATCAGCATTCAGCTGAGTTGGCTAAAGACGACTCAGGAGTGCCTTTGTATGCTGGAATAACAACTTCTCTCTGCAATGCAGACTCAGATACAATATAGGCAATATGAACATGGTGCCTCCATACCTTGCCTCTAGCTTTTCTCTCCCTAGGAAGGATTTGGATTTAGTCTTCTTCTAATTGCAACTCAAAATTACCCTTTCTGCAATTTTTTGCACAAAGGTTGAAGATAATGTTATTTTATGCCTGCTGCAGGCAATCCTGTATGTTCAAGAGTTAGTTTGTTCAGTCATTCAGAAATATTTCAGCCTTATTCAACCTTATCTAGACCTCAGTCCCCTTTGCTCTACCAGAGACATGTTTTTGTTACATGAGCTGCTCCAGAACATATGAAGGCATTTCAGAACCTGTAGGTGTGGTGCAAACAGCATGCACCATGAGCTTCCTCAGATAATGTTCGACATGGGAACATACCTGCATAATTAATTAACACCAAATTGGAGAGAAAGATTAGGGTGTTTGCCCTGTTGACCTCACCCCACTCACAACAAAGCCAAAAGCCATCACCATGAACACTTTTGTTGAATTCATCACATAAAAACCTGGTGGCACATATTATGAAGGCAGGCATGTCTGAGGAGAAAAGTATCATTTCCCTACCTGTCATAATCATAATTCCATCCCTTTTATAACACACCTCTGGAGGTCTTTGTACATCCAAACAGTGTACACTTTTAAATACAAATGTACATATTAAATACACATATTCTATATAACACATATTAAATACATAAATGCCAAATAGCCTGGGTTATGTACACCTTCACAAAAACTTAATGTACACAAAGGCAAAGTTTTACAGGCATATTTCTCCAGCTTGCTTTCATCTCAGAAGGGAATTTTATAGCTGACAGTTAACCTGTTTGAAAGAAGAAATTTTCTGCAGCAAACGTCACCAATTATTCTTACAAGACTTTGATCACCAGTCTTGGTAATACCAAGAAAGATGCAAATTTTCTGATTGCCACACCTCTGTTTTCAGACTGAATGAGGAATGGCTTCCTCCAGTTAATAAATGAACAAGCAATTGGCAGCAGATTTCAAGACTAATTCTTCTGGCAGTAGTACAGGAGCAGACACAGAATGTCTCTCCTCTCACTTTGCTCTAACCACAGAAAAACGAGCTGCCAAAAAAGTTTTCTCAGACTGCCTTTAGAAATTCAATAGCTTTGTGCAGCTTTTATCTTTACACTCTGGAAACACTAACAATGAACCGAAGAAATATGATGATCTAGTTCCAAGCCATGAAATTGGTCTAGGCTGCACCCATAACAGATTCAAAATATTATTTAATTGCTCTTTTGTCTTTTTTCCTTTCTCTGCCATTTACTCAAGATATTCCCCATTTTCCAAGACTAACAAAGATACCCTTCTATGTGCTGCAGTGATCCTCTGAGAGGAGAGAGAGGGGAGGTGAGTGTGCATAAGCACTGTCTGACTAAAGGAATTTCTCTCTTTGGAAAACCCAAAAATGCACCACAGACAACACCCAGAGGACAGTGCTCTCGAAGGTTCTTGAAGGGAGTAAACTCAGTCAACTTCAAACCCTACATCACAACCTTGTTTCTTCCAAATCTTTATGTAACCAAACATTGGCAATAGGAAATTCTTGGAAAACATATGGTGATATTTGAAGAATATTTTAAATTGCAATGCCAAGAATTAATTTCCTGATGGGATTAACAATAGTTGCATATTTCTAAGGATAAACCTTTATCCTTAAGGATGCACCGTTTTTCCCTATGAGAATTTCCTTTCTGAGGAATTCTGGGTTGAAATAATTTCATTGGATAAAGACAGACAAATGGATCAACAAGCAGTAATTTTGGGTGACACTGATCTGACTACCATTTTACATGCAGATTTAACATACAGATTTGTTAGTCTGATTTGGGAGCTCATCAGGGAACACTCAGTTCTTCCTCAGGGAGCGGCAGTCCAGGACTACCTGACTCCTGGTTTTCTTTCTAAACCAATGCTGCCCCCATCTGGGAGTACAACCTGGAATCTGCTGCTGCTTACAGCACTTACTCTATCCATGTAGAAATGCATTATTCTATGGCATGTATGGATAAATTTACTAATAATATATATTCCAGTATAACATACTTAAGAAATTCTTCATGGCTCAAAAAACTTCAATTCAAAATTTATACACAGGTATTTAAACCCAGTAATCTGAAAATCAGGATTTTTTTCCTCCTGGATACACACACAGTGATTAAATATAAGGCGAGAATACTTTGGAGCATGTTATGGATGAGTAGTGCTAAATATTTTTAATTCCAAGTTTATTGAAAGCAGATTCTTCTATATGACAATAGCAGAACCAAGCTTTAAAAGCACAGAATGCAATTCCATTTGATATTATATATAATTGTAGCCTATAATCAATATAAAACCATATTTGTTGGTATTTTGTGATGGGTATTAGCATAATACACCAAATTCAATCAATGCAACAATTAATTCACAATGGTCTACAGAGTTATTTCCTGGTTTTACTTTCAGTGTATGAGCATAACTCAGTAGCTGGCATGAATTTTGCCCAAAGACTCCTCAAGCATGAGTTTATCAATTATTAACATACTTCAACATATATATCCCAACGTTGCATATGAACTTCATGCTTATTTATGCCTTTTTTTATTTCCCTTAGCTCAAGAGCCATATATGTTATCCACAGAAGTACAATGAGTATTTGGAGAACGTGGCAGAAGAAACTCCGATCAGAGTTTTTAACAGTCTTTGGACCAAAATTGAAGATCTTTTATGTTCCAATTCCAAATTTTACCAGAAAGACAGATAATATTCCAGAGGAATGCAGAATGGGAGAAAAACATTGTGGCTGACAGATATGAGCAAATTTAACCAGGGTCTGTGTGTTTCCCATGGTTATACCTGTTCAAAGTAGGATAATCACTCTGTGCATTAACTTGCAAGAAGAGCTCATTTGAAATATGCATTTTTATGCCCTGAGCAAACATTCAACTACCTGTGTTGAGAACAGTGCATACTGCATAAAGGGTAGTAAAGAAAATAAGGAAAAGACACAAACGCTGTCTCTTGTGAAGTGTGTACAAGGAGAAAGATAAAATGCATTGCCATGGTCCAAACCATCCCAAATAGCTGCAGATTAACAAAATATTCCTTTACACTGACATAGGCAGACACAGAGACTGAGTACTAGATTTTTCCTAAAACCACTGTCAACCTTTGATATATGTCTGACATCTCCCTTCCAATACAGTAACTCTGACAGTGCTTAGCCTGAGAATGGTCTATCCAAATGTGTAAGGATAGACATGGATAAAAGTAGTCATTTTTTTTATAAAACTAGACAGCAGAATACTATGTCTTGACTATTTTATACTGTGACTAAGATATTGTTAGAAGATTTTTTTTTTGTCTAGTAAGGAAACCTAGGTTTTCTTTTCAGTACAACTTCATTTACTATTGCATTCTAAAATCTACATAAAATTTATGTAGATTATTTTTACTGATACTATGACAAATATTTGGTGTCGCATTATAAAATAGCAAACAAATTATAATTTTACCTTCTGTTCTGTGCTGCTATAATTACTTCCCTTAGGAGTTCAACCTAGCCTTTGTCACTTTGATAGCACTGTTATTTTCACACAGAGACAGCAGAGCAGCTAAAGAAGATGGATGCATGTGTAAAAAACTTTTAATCACAGGCACGAACATGAGTAAAGCATCAGTGTGATTCTTCTTTCAAATAAGGTGTCTGTGGTTTCAAATCAGACATATTTTTAAATCTTACAAATACACAGTAAGAAAATCTGAGTTTCATCTCTGTTTTAGACCCTTTCCAAAAAAATAAAAACCAAAAAATCCCTCTAATATACTAGAATTACAAGCATCAAAGAGCCAGTACCAATGCAGTAACAGCTGTGAAAAGCAGTCCTCCATTTCATAGAGTATATTTCCCCTTTATCATTATCACTGTGAGGTCAAAATTACTGTGAATATGGATAAAAATCAATGTCTTTCTCACTTCTTGCCAGTCCTCTGTTCAACACTCCAATACAATTTACTTTAATACGAGCATTAGTACCAGTCTCTACTACTCACCTCAGCTTGAAAGGGGGTTTTGAGGAGAGGGCACACACTTCAGTAGTATTAGATGTCTCTTGATAGAGGTTTGGTACCATAAAAACCCACTCTGCTAGCAAAGTAATTATTCCCACCTTTACCCTCACCTCCCTTTAAGATACTGGAGATCACAGAAAACCACCAGTGCTGGGCTGCTGGAGTCAAGGGAAAACTATCAATACAAATCCACTTTCCATACACATATATCAAGTGACAATCTTCCTAATTTAATTGAAATAACTTTATTTAATCATAGGTTCATTTTATAAACAAGACGTAAAAACTAAAAAGCACCAATATAAATTATTTGGGAAATAAAAAGTTCCATTTGCAGGAAGTTTATAAAAGAGATCAGCGTAGATAAGGTATGTCTTTCCCCATAAGAAAGACTTGCCTTCTTATTTTTTTTGATTCTATACATGACATAGATGTTTGCATGTAACCATGAATTGTGAATTATATAAAGAACAAAAGCTTGGGAAAACATATAAACAAAATTAGACAGCCAAACATCATATGCATGATCAGATAGTACATATTAACCTTAATAGGAACTGTTATATTATGTACTCACAAGACTAAGACCTGCCATTTCTTGGCTTCTGACACTTGAACTGAGCAACCGCACATTATTTTCAAGTCAGCCATGCTGTTAACATTATTAATAAGCAAAGATCTGACTTACCAAGGATTTCATCTTTTCACTGAAAATTTGGCTCACTGATTCCTTGCTTTAATACAATATAATTACTTCTTATAGGAGGGTGTAGTAGATAAAAGATGAATTTGTTTCAAGTCTACGCCAATACTGCCACTCATCTCTGTGGACAGAATTTCATCCTGAGTATGACAAATATTTTCAACAATTGTTAATAAATCAAAAGACTCTGAACAAGAAACTGAGTACTGCAATTAAATACAATTAAATCAACTAAATTGATTTCAATCAATAAATTAAATATAATTAAATGAACTAATCTTCACGAAAGCCAAAAATACCACCACTTGGGATCTGAGAATACTGATGTTTTCTAACCTTTTAAGGGATAGTCTTTGGCATTCTGGTTTCTACTCTAGTTCAGTTTCCCAGAAGACAAGCATTTATAGCTAATTACCAACCTCAATCATATTTGCATATCAATTTTCTTAAAACATCTTTTCAAACACTTCTTCCAAGATGAAATTCACTTTTTATTTTCAGCTTGAGCAAACTGTAAAGTGCACTTATAAAAGGCAGATTTTTATGGCAATGACTTGGTCATTTCTGATTTTACACGTCTCTGAATGAGAACCGTGATGAAAAGAGCTGGCTAGACCAGTGCAAGTGAGGGCATTCTCCACTATCTGTCATTTTCTCTATCCCAGAGTATGTGAACCAGCATCTTATATTTCTTTCCCTAGAGACAGGCATTCTGTTATATCTGTGGTTGCACAACAAGACCACACATATCCAGGGAATCAAAGAAAATAAATGCAGTCCTTGAGCTTTCTTCTCTTTAAATTCATCTTCTGACCATTTCCCTGCACTAAAAAGTGGAATATGCCATTGCTGTTACTTCATAAGACCTCTCAAATGGACCTTCAGAACAACAAAACTCGTAAACATTTTTTTCCAACAGCCTAAACTGTTGTTGTTGTCGTAATATGTGCTTAAAATATTGCTTTCAATGTGTAAAAATATGCTGTGCAATCTAGCAACCTTATGATGGCTTCCTATAAAGAAAAGGTCAATTTATCATCATTCAGATTTTGTGAGAAAATGCATTTTTCCTGCTATACCATCCCAGTGAGATGGCAAGTGACAGATGAGGATTCTGTTTGGAAAAGTGTTAAAAAGCTAGATGAGATAATGGTAGAGATAGGAAAAGTTCTAGATGCTAGTATCTATGCAGATTTTGAATATGTCTAAATGTAGATCTTTTGAGGGGGGGAAGGTGATCATGACATGCTCCTCATCAGAATCTGGAAGTTTGCCACAGAAAAGCCATCAAATAGAAGGGGAAACTTCTGCTAAGTTACCTGAGTCTGAAATTGCGAGATTCTGCATTTCTGTATACTATAACTGTGCAAAAAGCATTTGGTGAGCCAGATTAGAGATACATCACCAAGTAAGCATATCAGAGGATCAAGGAAACAGTGGTTTAAAATTCAGAACTCCTTGGCTTTTCCTCATGGGCCAGGAGAAATCTTATCCTTAAGATAAAAAAATTGAAACTTTGAAATGTTTAAGCATCCCAAACTACACAGTTTCAAACTTCTCTCCAAAATTAGCTTGATATTTGCTCTTTGAGGGGGGCCACTCAAAGGCTAGATTAATCTCAGGCAAATTGAACTGCCATAAGAATTAACAATAATGAAGACAGGTAAAAAGATTTCACATCTGTCTCCTATAACTTTTTTATAGAAGAGGCAGTTAGCCACTTTAGAACCAGCAGATGAAGCTATATTTATTTGGTCTACTTAACAGAAAAACAAAGTATGGAAGAAAAGTTGAGGTAATATCATTTTTTATCATTTATATCATTTTTATACCATTGATTAAATTTTCAAAGCACTTCATTTGATATTTAAGAGGAAATACAAAAGAACACATCCAATTAGCACTGTAATATTAGATACCAGCCTTACATAGTACATCTTCAGTACTTGAGATGAAAGCAACCCAGAAAAAACTTGGAATAATCTTGTGACTATGATTTTTATATATTTTATTGGGCACATAAACCAAGATTACTTTTGAAGACAAAACATGAGAAGCAGGGAAGAAACTCCATCTGTCAGGCTCTAATGAGCTCTAATCATTCCCTTCTTTGAAAGAAAAGAGTCTTGATAAAACAACATGCAAATCAAAGTGATCATGCAGTCAGTGACAGTACCATCCATATAAAAAGATGCACCTCTGCAGATTTAACCTCTGATGTTTTTCTCAGCCCTTCACACTCCTGTCACGTGGCTCCCCATCCATAATGCCCTCTTGGGTAACTCAAGTTCCAGATACTCCTCTAACATCTCCAGTGATGACAAGTCACCCGGTGCCCTCAGGTGCAGCTAAGCAGTCACATCAACCCTCCCTGCAGCACAGGATCTGGTTGAGGTTTCTCCTGTTGTAACAGGAGTGATATCATGATCAAGAGCCTGATAACATCTCCCATAAAGCAGCATTTCAGCTGACAGCACCATACACCAGAACAGCCCCTGGATGCCTCTATTTTGGTAGAGCAAGTCATCTTGCTCAAACACATCTATTATGGGCAGTTAGCACCTTGAGTACTCAGCACACAATCTGTGGCTCAAACAACATGTTAAGGTGTGGCTGCCTGGCATGTTGTGTGTAGAATGTGGAAACAAACATGTGAAAGAAAGGGTAATGATTGGATGCAAAATGCTTCCGTTTTAGACCAAGTCCTCCACCTTTCTTTAAACATGGTAACGTAATAATTCTCTTACACTGACCCATGCTAAATATTAGTTTTATCCTTTGCTTAATGGTGCCCTTTATGTCCTTTCTGAAAATCTGACCTGTCCTAGAGTATTTCCTATGTTTTCACTTAGTTCAGCCTTTTTTTCCCCTTTACCTACGGCAGTTAAGGTTATTCTATGATAGCATATCTTTCTGAAATAATTTTTTACTTCTTTTCAGCCCTAGAATGCATAGTTTTGTTTCCTGAGGCAAACCCATTTAGCTAATATTTAGTAAGCATGCTCCCCCACTGCACAACCAAAGGCACAAACACCACCCTGGAGCCAATGTGACTGAGTCACACATCCTTTATCTTACCTTCCATTACAGGGTATTGGTTTCTGCATGATTGGGCAAAGTCAGAAGCATCTAAGTTTCATTTGTGTTCAAGATCATAGTTTGGTAACTAGATAGAAAGGTCTATGGAAAACTTCTCCACTGTTCTTTGTTCCACAAAATATATTTTGTTTCTCCTCAGGAACTATTCTTACTTTCAGGTTTTGTACACCTCTCTCATTTCTCACAGTTATCTTTCCAAAACCTGGACACAGATTAAGATAGGTTGTTCTTTCATGATTTGTGAAATCTTATGCATTATTTTTTACAAGCTTATTTAATTATAAGGTCCTTCCTAGGTTCAAAGATATCATTGTTCTATTCTCCTTCCCAGTTTACAGCCTGATTTACTCTGCAGCATGCAAATTTTCACTGCTTTTTCCACTTCCTGCCAGGGTGTTCTGGCAGTCTTTTCTTACCATGATGCTCCATTATAACATCACTTCAATTAGGAGTTCCACCAACTTAAACTTTGAGCAAGTCTCAAATCTTGCAAAATATCTTCAAAGTTTATCCAACTTATTTCTTTTTGAAATTCTGCTCAGCAAATTTTTTCCACAAACAGCATCATTACCATTTCTTGACCACAGTTTAATAAATGGATTATGTGTCATTGTACTATTAAACAAATCAGTTTCCACAACTTCACTGGCTTGTGACTAGTTTTATTCTTGATCCCTTCTCCAATTGTCTCCAGTGATACTTGATTAAGATACTCAAAAGTTTGTTATCCATTCTCTTTCCCACCTACTACTGTTTCTACTTCCAACCCTGATAATAACTAAAGAAAACTCAGAGTCAAAACTGATACTGAAAATATTATTACTCTAACTACAGGGAAGCTAACAGTCAAAAAAAATCTGAGAAGAAATTAATGTCTCTAGCCCCACAGCTACTAGTGTTTTCATCCAGAGTGTTCCTTGCCAGTCAATACATACATAAATGCCACTTTCAAATAAGCTTTCTTCAAAGAAAAATGAGCCAGCCAGGAAAGCTAAAAAAATCTGGTACATCTTTCAGGCCCTGTTCCAATGTTACTCACCAGCACTGTTTATGCAGCATGAAGGATGGAATGTGTCATTTGCCTTCAAACAGATCTTAACCAATTGAAGAGAAGCTTTCTGCTGGTATAAACCCCACCACCCCACTTTGCCGGGGCCTGTGAAACCTCCCCCACACTTTCTGCAATTATACCATTCCATGATCTTACAGAAGCTCAACTATCAGTCCTGAACAATATGCAATGCAAATGTCCTGTATTTCTTTTTAAGATTATTACCTCCAAGTTGTGTGTAGGAAAAAGCAGAAATGCCTTTTTTTTTTTTGCTGACTTTTCACTCTAAGAGGCTGAGCTGAGCACTAAGTCCATTTAAAATGATGTTTTTCAACAGACAGTGTCAGCTTTTCAGAAGAGAGCTGTGTGGCAAATGTAGGTCAACAGAAGGTAACACTGCATAGGAGGATCACCACTAAGAAATGAAAGCAGACTAGACTTTATTCAATGGTAATTCTAGGTAAATGTAAATATGATGTGAAATTACAGAAAATAATGAAAGGAGTATTAAAAGTTTGTGGACTTCAAGCAATAGAATTGCTTATACAGGGATGTTTCACCAGCAAAATATCTATTGTATTAAAACGTGTAGCTAGCTACTTTTTTTAATCCTTTTTAATAGTCTATGGCATTCAAACATCTTTTTTGCTGATCTCAGAGAGCTTAGTTCATTCTATTGAACAGCAGCATAGAAAAGAGTATTGCTGCTCTAGGAAATATGAAAAATAGTCACTTCCCTAGGAAAAATTGCAAAACAAGAAGGATTTTCATCAGCTTCCACCTACAAACAAGCGATACAAGTTAACCTGCATATTGTACTTCAATTATTTAAGCTAAGGAATCAAGTAACTAAGCAGATAATCATTAAAAACTGTGTTAAAAAGTGTACTTAAAGGGATAGCGTGTCCTATAACACCACAACAGCAGGATGACTGTGACATGTTTCTGGACAGCCATATATTTTATTGCTGCACTGGAGACAAGCAGGTAAATAAATCTTCCTTGTGGTCAATGGCTTAATGATACTGGTTCACATCTGGTCTACAGCCTCACTGATTAACTCCATGCATAATTTTGCATCACATTTTTTATGTATTATGAGGAGGCACCTGTACTTTTCCCATTGTTTCTATTTTTCAATTCACTGCTATAACCTGAGCAAATACAACCTCACAACATGTCTCTGTGATAATAGAAAGCTAAAAAACACAGGTGTCCTACCAGCTGAACGACACACAGAAATACACTGTACTGGTTTAAAGCACATTCTGTTAAGTTCAAGTTCTCTTCATTTAGGCAGTCTTAGGTTCACACCATTCAAGTCATACCTTCACCATACATCACTCTTACTACAGATTTGAAGGCTTCTTATATACTTACCAGTCTGAACTTGCCTGGAAAAATGAAAAACAAAATCATTCATTCCTGAGAATCTACTAAAGAAATTATTAGAATTGTTCAATAGTAAAACAGTACTGTAAGTTTATGGTCCAGACAGACTTTCCTCTTAGCTCACCATGAACTTCAGTGCATTGTTCAAACTGAAAATAGGTCACAAAAAAGGTTCTTCACCTAGAAATTTTTACTTCAACAGCTCAGAATCAAACTAATCTGTTTAGATTCCAAATGTTGCTGAACAGATGCTGGGAGACACATCCTGTACCAGTGTTTCTGTAAAGTAGACTATTTACAACTAGCATGTTTTTCCATGTGAGAACAACCAAACAATCAAATCCAGAAGGTGTTGGTTGCTTTCCTGTGGGAAGAACTGGTTTAAATCATCACGTACAGTGCAAACTAGCAGCCCAAAAAGAACTTAAGAATTTTAGCCAAAAAAAGAACAACAAAAGAAGTTGATGTGCAGTCAGAACTTGGATTTTGCCTGGGGAAAAGAATGTAGCTAATGCTGATTCTGGAAGATTTATCCTACAATCAGTGAAATTTTTGCAGGAACAAGAGATTTGTGTACACAGTTGTTGTAACATTGTTCGCAGTATTTTATGGTGTTTTTAAAGAAAAATTAGATTTACCACTATTCCCAGCTCACTTCTTGTTCAAGCTGTATGGCAACTGAGCTTTCAGTGTGGAAACACAAAGCCACCTACAACTTTGTATGTAGCAACTTTAATCCACACAAAGCCAAAAATCAATTTTTAATTAGTGAAATAGCTTGAGAAATCATGTTCTTATACGATGTTTGTGATCTTGTGGAAGCTAAGAGCAAAAATACCATTGACTTTAAAGTAAATAAGGTTGAACTTGGCATCCTCAAGCCCCTTTCAATCTAACTTATTTAAGGCTGGGTCTCAATGAGGCAAAAACTCCATGTACTTTTATAGTCATGCTCTCAGTTGGAATGGATGTGTTATGACTGAAAAACACTGTTTAGGAGCAGGCTAGAAAACCTAAAGCCACATTAGCTGACCAAATTAAAGAGAAGACTACTTAATCATACACAGTTCATTCAATTTTGCTCACAAGACTGAAGGACAGGCTCCAATCTGCTTACAAAGACCTACCCCAACTCTTTAACAGTGGCATGCCATGCTAATTCACTGGAAAAGAGTGACAAAGGCAGCACAGAATGCTATGACTTTTATATTGCATCCAGAAAGCTATTCTAGCCTGTTATACACCCAGAGATTTTTTTCCATCAGCATTTCAAAGTGCACAGCAAAAGGCAGGTTTTGATGAATATGAGTCAATAGACTATTTATAATCTTGGTTAAAGATGGAATTTCCTGCACTTCTAAAACTATAAATATTACTTCACTTATTTTACTGGGCTACCTTTATATCTTTATTTAGGATAAGAAATTTAAAGAGTAGCAATATGACAAAAAGTAATATCTTAAGATAGAAATTAGAAGAATAGTAAAATAACTAGCAGTAATACTTCCCAGCAGGCAACCAAGGTTCAATGTTCTTTTATTTACTATTAACCAGACAGCAATTTTTGCAGGAAAAGCTATCTGACTTAGAGAAAAACCACATGTTAGGAAAAAAAATATCTATCTTTTCTGGAAGATGTATTTTAAGTGAATCAGACCAAATAGAAATAAATAAGCAGTGAAAAAAGCAAACAAAGCATATACTGGCTCCTATTGTTTGTCTGGATGCTGTATGTGTACAGCTGTACTCACACAGAACACTCTCTTGCAAAAGACAGAAATTTTTATTTTGAACTTTCTGTCACCCACTAAAAAGTAAAGAAAACAGTAAGCAAAAGGTCTGCAAAAAATACATGCTTCAGTAACTAAGACACTGTAAGGAAAGGATCAGCACTGGTCCTAGAAGCCTGAAGCAATTAAGACACTTCATTTCCCCACTGATGCAGGAGGCAGGGTACACCAAGGGTTCAAGGCAGAGATCAACACTGAGCTCATGCTGGAACATATCTCAACCACAGTAACGAGCCCACATACTTATGGATGCTAAATGCAGGGTGTCTGCTGAGAACTTTGTCTCTTTACCCATCCACTGGGATGCCTGGATATCATGCAAATAAACCATTCTGGGGGATAGAGAGGGTGCGGAGAGGAAAAAAAAGCCTAAACCCCTAACGTTCAAGACTACCAAATGCCTTCGGTAAAGAAAAAAGTTCTATTCTAAGTTATATTGAAGTTAATTTCAAAGGTAAGGTTCTTTGAAAAAGACAAAGCTTATATGGAACCAGGGAAAGCAGTCTCTCCTGTATTTCTGGAATCTAAGGACATGCCTTTGGAATGCATGGAGGAGAAAAAGACTGTAGAAAAACTCCAAAATCACAAAAAGGAGACATTATAGTGCTAGCGAAAAACAATCATCAGGGTGTTTTGTTTTTCATAGGATTTGGGTTTTGGATGTTTGTTGGTTTGCTAAGTTTTTTTACAAAAAAACCCTCTGAAATTCCTAGCATTCAATACCATCAGAGACATGATATTAGGAACACTGAAGGACTGTGGATGTAATAAACTATCAGAAAATCGTGCCCCAATCTTTACCCTCCTTTTCCAAGATCATTTAGAGCAAAGTGAGAGCAAGTCCTTACGGGATTAATGGTAGCTTTAGGGTTATTTTCTCTACTTTTAATTATCAAATCAAAAATAACGAAATTTTAAAAAGCAGGGGGAGGGTTTCAAGAGAAAAAAAAAATTCCTCTTCCCATCTCCCTTTCCAATCCCAAAGAAGAGAAGTTGTAACAAATAACTGAAAATCCTTAGAGAAGACAATCTGGCTCTTAAAGTGAAGGGACACAACTCTTTCCCCTAGAGTCAACAAAGAACGTGGTCAAGGCACACTGAGTTGAGCCGCCTAAGGCTTCATCCCCAGCTTTGCTACAAACATTTGTGGACGAATGCCAAGGCAATTATTTCATCTATCAATTCCTATTTATTATTCAGGCTATTCAATAGAGTCTGCTTCAGCAAAGTTTCAAGCCCTATGCTCCAAGAATGAACTTGCAGCAGTTGAAGAGTTGGTGTGAGACAAATAAGGGCTTGAGTTTAGAAGGCTGTTAAAAAAAACCCATAGGAAAATTTAACTCTAAGGATACAAAAATTCTACTGCAGTCAAAACAGGGAACAGCAGAACTACTTAAATTACAGCTATATTAAAAAAAAAGGCATTTTTTCATCCTGTCTTGGTTCAAAGCAACACAAATCCAAAAATTAAATTTTCATATGGGCTTTTGTACAAGGATACATTTAATTTCTTTTTTTCACTTTAAAAAGGGAATGCTGCCTTGTACACCAATGGTTACACCAATGTCTAAGAGTCAGTTTATTATGTTAAGTATTCTAATATTGAATCAATGACACACCAGGGATGCCTCACTCTTGTTATACATCTAAACAATAAATGTGACAACTCATACAACCAGTACAGTGGTATCACTTTGTGATAAGTTCACACAGTCTTGCAACACAAATATTTTTGGTCCATCACCACCCATGGCAAGGCAATGTCTTCCAGATGTTCATGGTTCCCTATAATCCGTTGGTCACAGTGTGTGCTACTTCAGAGAAACTTGAGTTCACAAAGCATCATTTAGAGATTGCTATTAAATTATACTGATAAATAACTTGTTATTTTAGTCTTTAAAAGATGAGAATAAAACACAGACAATGGGATCAGCGAGAAACTGATTCTTGTGCCAGGAGAGAAAACGGGCAATTCAGAAGACAGTGGTGTGTGATACTAGAGACTAGTTCCTCCTCAGAGCCCTCACAAAACAAACAGACCTATAAGTCTAATATTGTTCAGGAATACATGCATTATCACACTCCTTGACATTATTTAGCATGAAAAATTAGGACAGCAGAGGAGATGCAAAACTATGCAAACATGTACTATCATCAATGAGAAAAATTACATTATTTTAAGCTTTAATGTGACTCCTATAATAGCAATCTTTAAACAATTGCTAATAACTTTTTTATATTTCAGTGTATTCTGCATTACATGTTTACTAAAGCATATGGTACTCTTCAGGTAACAGTCCTTAAGATCTAAGCTGGGGTTTTTTGGTTATATGCTTACCACTTCCATTCCTCCTTGGGATCCATGTCTCTTTAATAATAGTAAAAACATGAAAACAATTATTTCCTTTATGAACTTTCTAAGCTAAATATATTTGAACTGAAGTAATTAAGAGTATGTTACACAGTCCCCGTACACCACACAATTCATCACCAGAAAGGCTCTTTCTTTCCATAGTTTTAAAGACTTCCAACACCATCATCTCCTTTTCAGTTAAACAACCTCCAATACTGCATCTGTAAAAGATAGACTAGTACTGCATTGCATGGGAAAAATTTAAGAGGTTCCCTTCAAAATTAGCTGAAGATACATTAAGTAAACAATATTTTTTTTAAAAATCTATAAATAGACACCAGGCTAATAGTTATTACATTCAATAATTTAGGATGATGTGCATGACAGCTTCGACCTCCAAAATAATTTAGCGCCTTGAGCTGAGATTAAATGCAGAACATTAATTTTTCCCTCTGGTTGTCAAGCCAACCAAGAGGCCCGTCAAATCTATTTAAATTAAGCCTGCATCATGTAATGATATTAAAGGGGATAAAATATTAATATAGGTCTGTGATAGAACATTGGACAAAATAGCTGCAGTAAGGCAGCTTTAATTTACTACACCAACAATCCGTCTTCATGCTGAAAGCAGGATTTAACGGTCCAAAGAATACATATTTGAGTTTATATTATATGCTAACTTATAAAATGATATTGATTTGAATTGCTGAGAATATTTAGCAGTATTATGTAGAACAAAAAAAGTTATCATTCCCAAGTTAATTCTACTGATGTAGGGAAAAAAAAATATTGGATCAAAGTCATGATGTCTGTGTGTGTCCCATAAGCAGATGTTATTTCAGCAATAGCAGTATGGCTGCATCCATTTATTGCCAGGAATGAATTTTTTTCCTTCAGCTAAAGGATGACAAATGTCATTCAAAACTTCAATATTTCATAATATAAAAAAATTGAAAGGGTATGTAGACTCCCAAACCAAAGACAAACAACTCTGAATATTTAGGCTATGGGTACTTTATGAGAACAGTAAGGTTTCTGCTGTCATTACAGATCTGCTCAAAAGAAAGAATAGTAAAGGGGAACAAAATGAAACTAGTGTGTGCAGCTTCCCAGAAAAAAAAAAAAGAAATCCAAACCCTGTAGATTTGGACATGTTTCATTTCAATGATAAATGGGATTGGTCATGTTTACCAACAATACCACAAACATCCAGAATATATTCGATACCACATTCTTCCACTCCATCACAGTTACTTTTATTTTTTAAATTTCCAGATCATTTACTGTTCTAATCTTTGGGATACCAACAAGAATGCAGATGTGAAAATATATCCTGTGTCACCTAAATTCAGAAACAATCCTGCACACTGCTAGTTTGCAAAGGCACAGCTGATAAATGTCAAAAACTGGAACGAGGTCTAAATTCACTTTATTAGGAGTAGACATTTTTTATTACTGTTTTTTCATATGATGATGTGCCTCTTGTGCAAAACCTTGTTTCCTAGAAGAACTGAAAACCTAAAAATTAATGTCCTGATCTTAGTGCACTTTATTGCTAATCAGTGGAAACACTAAAAAAAAAAAAGTAAATGAAAAAAGGACGTCTAGAGTACTTCATAAAAAACATGGCAGGTAAGGAGAAGGTTCGGATTTACCAGGGCAGAGTGGGCACAAGAGGATGTTTGAATAGGCTATGAAGGTATTTGTGGCAAGGCTCCAAGTTACCTCCCAAGTATGAAGTTTTTTTTCACAAAGCTGGTCCATCAAGCCCAGTCAAGGTTGCTAATTGCATTTAACTGAAAGTCAGTAACTCTAACAGACCAAAACATTGGGCTCTGTATAGTCCTTAAACACACATTCAATGCAAGCTCATTCAGCCTTAGCATATTACAGACTCAGAACTGATAGATGAGAACACCCAGGGTAAGCTGAATATCTAATAAATTGTTTGCCTAAATGGCTGCTGTAGAACGACCTCAATGAGCATTTCACTAGATATGCCATAGTCTGTGTCAGTTCTCATTCCAGCTTTTTTTTTCCTTCCTTTTTTAGTGTTCATCCATATTGCACAGAATATGTGGCATTCATATCCATGCCACAGACCCCTCAACAAATACTTTCCCACACACAGGAAGGACATAAGGTAAGTGGTTATGAACAAGGAATTCATTTATGCCTGAGCTGACAGCTTTGATTCAAACTACAATTTCTACCAAAGGAGTTCTAGACTGTACTACCTTCACACTGCAAGACCAAAGCAGTTACAGCTTTGACTTTCATGTTCCTCCAATGACTGAAAGGCTTGACACTATTATATTTTGGAAAGTATTGGTTTGCTAGAAAATCAGGCACTTTCCAGTGCTTGATGGGACATAGAGGGCATAGGCCATAATTTAACTTCATCGTCCTTGAAGTTAAAAAATAGCATTTTAGCAGAAGACACCTGGCGAATCAGAGGGTAGAGTGAAATTATTAATCTGAATCCACTTTTCAAAGCAATTGTTCCCATTTAAAGGCTGGTGAAACTGATAAATATTGAGCAATGTGTAAACCATGCAGCAATTCAATAAAAGTAAGATGTATTGCGACTTATCATTTGTTTGCTGACAGCATTTGTTTTGGAAGTTTTTGTAAACTGCCCTATGTGTTGCCCATCCAATCCACCTATATTTTGGTCCTTTTGTGCACTTAGCATCTCTCACAAATTAAAATTAAGTCAGCTGTGGAACATAAAAGGTGCTATGAGCATGTAGTGTCAGATATGCATCAATAAATAAAAAAAATAGACAAGTAAAAGGGAAGGAATTCAGATGATTCCTAGAAAAAACTACCCACACAGAACAAACACACTGGAAAAAGACCAGAAAGGAAAAAAAAACACAAAAAAGAAAAACAAACAAACAAAAAAAAAAACAAAACAAAACAAAAAAAAACAACTACAACCTCACATACAACTATAGAAAAAAAGGAAAGAAAAGGACCAATGTAAAGAAGATTTCTAAGCTTTCACATACTAAGTTTAGAGCAGAGGAAAAACACAAGAAAAACACGTACCACAGAATTACCTCAACCTTCTCCAAATATTTACTTCATCCTCATGCTCTAAGGCAGAATCTGTTCCATAGACACTTTTAACACTATATGACCCTACACTTCACATTTTAACTCCTGTGTAAAACCACAACACCTAAATAGAAAACAAAAGAACAAAAGGATGGAGAACCATTTGCTTATTTGCCTGTCAATTTGACTTCATTGCTAACCAGTAGGTCAGAAGGATACTTTCAATTTTCTTGGGAAGTTCTGTTTAGCAATTTTTATACTGTGAGAATGTTTAACAGTTCTGCTTTCACTGAGCTTAGATTTGAACATCAGTACTTGATCTCTGTGAGGGTTCTCCCTCCCCAGTGCTGTGCAAGAGGTGCACAAGGCTGCACAGAGTTTTACAGCACATCTCAGTTTGCATCCAGGGACAGTGCCAAGTTGTGTGCCCAATAGCCACCAAAACAGAAGTGGAAGAACTGAACCACAAGTTGCAACACACAGCACTTTGTAGAGAGCAGGGAATCAGCAAATTGCAGTAAATTACGATGAAAGATTATTGGTTTAGTCTCAATGTTGAGCAAATTTGCTAAATGTTACCTTTTTACATTTTTATAATAAACTACTGGAGTGCTCAGTCTTGTAACATTTACAGAAGACACTGAATTTTTATCTACACCTTCTTTTGGAAGGTGTGAAGTAGGTCTTGATCTGCTTTATATCCTGGATGATTTCTGGGCATTTTAGTTTTTTTGTTCAGGTATGATACCAGGTGCCCATTAGGGCACCTCCACACATTAAGAGCATTGCTGACATCTGGCTATTGCTTTTCTTAGAAGACAAGAGCGCACACTTAGAATTTCTTTTTATGACACATTGACACCAGAAAAATTATTTTAAAGAGAAGTAAGTTTTATACTAGGATCTTAGAGGCAGTGGATCTGCAGCTGTCCACAATCATATCAGCAATAAAGCCCATCAGCTGTCCTCTTAGGAGATTTGAGGTTTTTGTCATGATCTATTGCAGAATTTTGTCAGTTGGATACCACATCAAAGCAGTGCCTCCTTGGACACATTGCTCCTTGATGCTTTGAAGAGAAGAATTAGAACACTGAATATGACCCCATGTCAGAGGGGTACCTGGGACAATATCTTCAGGCAAAGAGCTCAAATCATTATAAGGCACCAAAGGAAACAACTGCTGCAATTCAAACAGCTGAATTTTTTCTGAGCATACCTGAAAGCAACAGCCATCCTAAAGCATGTCAGATTATCATTACTCTTCGTTCTATTCTTCCTTTCAGTATGAAATTAAATATCAAGAGACCTGGAGCTGGCAGGAAGCCAAGAGCAACTTCAATGGTGGTAGCTAAGAGCCACAGCACTTGGATTCTTACAAGGCCAGCATGGAGAATCTGTCCGGCACATCCCTGTGGAGGGGGAAGAGCAGAAAATCAGAAGATTTCCCTATTCTGAATGCAAAATGAAAGGTAGAAAGTAATATCTTGGTCTGTAATTTGAATCAGCATTATGAAAAGTAAATAGTCTTTATTCTTTCATTTACCCCATACACACAATTCCAAGGTAAGGAAACAACAAAACACAGGTAAGCACAGTAAAACACCTTTGTGTCTAACAATGCAAATGAAACACCCACTGCCATTTTTATAAATTTTTACAATTTAACTTTCCTAGAATATCAAGTTTTATTAAATACTGTTCAGGTAACTGGAACAAAGTCTCTGCACTGGAGAAACAGAAGGATCTGAAACAGAGGCACAGAAGAACAAGAACAGCAATAACAGAGGGCAGTAGACATGAACAACCTAAACAAACCAGAACGGCACTCCACTCAGGGAGACATGTCTTGCCTCTAGCTAATCCTGTTTTTCTGACAACAAATAATGATCTAAACCAATTTCCAAACTGAATTTCTTGAGGCTGATGCACACTTGCATCGGTTTCTAATTTTTTCGCCTTAGGCCCCGATTCATCAAGCAATTTCAAATTCCACATGGTGTTAATCAAGGAATTGTTCCAATAGCATTCCAACACTAAATATCTTTGGAAAAGGTCAGCAACAGATATCAAGTTATGCTAGCTGTCACAGTTTCATAATGTCACCATCATAAAACTGGAGTCAGCTGTTTATGATTCTCAAATGTATGCTTTCCCCAGATGTACTATCAAAAGAATTACAGCACCTATGACAGTAAAACATAAGAAAGGATCACTAACCATCCCTTGTCCCTAAAATGGGGAAGAATATTTATTTATTGAGTACAGGGATCTTAAACCACCTTTTGACATTTCTTTTAGTGCACCAGAAATGCTCTACCTAACTCCCTACTTTAGAAAAACCCAAATTCCAAATGTTGCCCACAGCACTTTTCACATACTTAGATAACATTTACACTATTTCCACACTATACCTTATTTACATTCTCATAAGCTCTAGGAACACATATATTCACTTGGAGGAACACAAATTCACATATTTTGAGTCAGTTCTGCTTGTGAGGTTTTCACTAAGACACCTGTTGGACCAAATGCACTTCCCTAAAATACACTGATGTTACACATTCTTACAGTCCAAGCAATTGTGCTGTTATCAGTCAATGAGTCTTGGGTAGGACAGAAATGATGCTTGATGTTAATTTATTAATTGATTAGAATACTCTGAAGCATCAGGACTTTTGGATTTCATTCCCAAATGGAAAAAACTGTTCTACTTCCATTTCTGTCCAGGCTGTAGCAGAAAATAGAAATGGTACACTTTGAAACCTCCACTATACATAGCACTTCACTCAGAGATACACCATAAAGGTTTTATAGAAAACATGCTCCTTTTTCCTACCTTAGGGGAAACTTCTTAATTTCACTATTACTGACCAAGCAATTTTTTTCCTCAAAATTACCTTAAATACAACAGACAGGGTTATCACATATGGGGACAATTTAATTCATAAGGTATTTTCCCATGGCTCACTACTTGCAATTGATTAGGATCATCTACTAAGAGATTCCACTCTGTAGACTCCATATATTACATTTTCAGTTCTCACATTTAATGAGACATTAATATGCCTTGGCTAAAGCATGCAGTAAATGAAACCCAGATTTTTAAGCATTTTATACACACCTTCAGAATACTGCATACTCATTTAATGTCTGTGGAAAAGCAGTGCTGCTTTTGTTTGATGTCCTTAGAATAGCAGACCCACCAAAGTAAAGAATTAAAACCTCCAAATTGCTTTCCTGACAAAAAACCTTGATTTCATCTAACATTCTGCTTTCAGTGCAAAGGCAGATCATCTCTTTCATTTTGCACTTTTTTTAAAGTATGTTAGTCTGTTCAGCTGTGCTCAGAGAACAACCAAAATCAGGAAAGGTTTTTAAGGTTTTTTATTTTTGGAACTGATGAGTTAATAGGCTCAATTATACCACCTTATGAATAGTAGAAGTCATCAAATTGACCAAGGACTAAAACAAAAAAAAAAAAAAAACCAAAAAAAACCAACACCCATCTATTTCAAAATTGGGCACAGTAAAGTATGGTCTTTGATCTACTTACAGTGGCCAAGGGGACTCCCTCACCCTAGTTTCATAGCCAGCAACTCCCTGAGGCACAAACGCAGACTCAAGACCCTGTCCTAAATATGTTTCTAAAACAAAGAAAAGATGATAGAAAATGAGAAAATATGTCCCAGAATTTGTCTTGCATTGGTGTTGCATTTGCTTTAACTGTTTGGAATTCTGAAAATCTAGAGCAAGTTTCTGCTTCACATCTCAGCTGGTTTTGACACTCCATGAAACCACAGGTCACAAATCAAATGCAAATGTTTACTTTTTAAGCTACCTTACAGCAGATGACTTGGCCAAAATTAACTTAGCTCAAGAATTGTATTTTAGGGAACCTCAGCCTTCAGGATGAGCTATACTGGTGCAAGGCCTGGGGAGTTAAATCTGCCCTCTGAACACGACTGACAGCAGAAACACAAGAGACCACAGGATAAGAGTGCAGCTGAGAAAATACTCTGACCAAATACATCTGGCTGTTTCCATGACTCATTTCAATGAGTTATTTCATCACACAGAATTCTATCGTCTTGCCAAGATAGTCAAAAAATCCCTTTCAGAGCAGGCTATACTGGAGAGTACCATTATGTACCCCAAAACTGTCTTTCAAACTAAATCCACTAGAATAAGTGGGAAACAGACTCAAAATCACTCTCTCCAAACAAAAATGATACTGGAATGCAGCCTGCCAGAATTAGCTCCTAATTTTTCTGACCTTTCCATTTTTACCTGTCTATAAAATGGAGGTTATCATTCTGCCAATTGAGTGAGAAAAGATTAATTAATGCCTGTGACATTATAGAAGTGGAAGACAAATAACTCTTGGAAGACATTTCTTTTTCCCATGGATATGGGGGACATTTCCTGCATTTTCAAAACCTTTCCATTAAATTAAAAAGTTGCTGTGTTTTTCAGTAAGTGTGATGGCTTCAGTTGCATCAATTACTCTTGTAACAGCAACTATGTCATGATTCCTTTTAAAAACAACTCCAATTTTTTCCCCCTAGAGAAAGAAACTTATGATTTTCTACATATTTGTGTTTCATTACTGACTGATATTTTTAGCTGTATTCTAAAAAATCAAGGCAAGGTTTATACAGAATAGTAATACCTTATTACATTAACAGACACCCCTAAAAGGAAAGCACAGTTGTGAGCAAACAAACCTTTTTCAACGGTAAAGAATCCAACGAGAAGGGCATGCTTTACCGGGGATTACGTCCTCTAGGTTTTAACATAGCATGATCTAAAAATTGTAGGTAATTATTAATAATTTGTATTTATGAATTCTATAGTAAACAATAGGGTTGAGTTGACTGTGAACTTTCAGGCCTCTGTAACATTAAAAGGATGTTTTCATTGCTGAGCTACTTTATTTAATGAAATTTGAATGCTATCATTATCTTCTAGCTCCTCACCCTGCTAAACAAGTCACTCAAAGTTCTGGTTATTTAAGACTGCAGGTCAAAGAAAATCTCATGCAAACCTCAGAGAGGGAAAAGTATTAAAGACTAGATCTATTACCACAAACATAAGTCAAAAGTGTCACTGCTTGAAACATTTCCAAGTCAATTATATAATGAGAATCTGTACCTAAGCAAATACAATTTCACATCTCAAATCTCCGTTCAGATATTACAAGCATGTAAAAAACAATCTACAGTGTAGTGCAGCTCATTCTTAACATTGGCAGAAAATAACTAAAGTGACTGAAATCAGTGGTAAACTTCAGAAAACTCTAATTCTATAGACAGTCGAGTCTGATTCAATACTGTTAAATCAGCAAACATGATTTTTTCTCTTTTTTTCCCTTTTTTTTTTTTTTTGGCTGAGTAAGGACTACAGGACTCAGTTCTTTGCCACCTAAAGTGGCATTTTGAAAAATGATGTTAGTTTGGTTTGCAACCTCAACTGACACAGGAAAACACTAAGATGAATTACAAACATTTCTGCATGAGCTCTGGACAGGGTGATGCAATATGCTGAAACAACCCAAGCAACAAGAAGCAGCCCAGGAGCAAGGAAACAGCAAAAGCAGCCCCTGTAGCCCATGAGTGATTAACTGCCTGCACTGATAAAATGGGGAAACCCTTTCAGTGCCAGGTAGTTGTTTACTTTGGAAACAAAATCCAAAACTTAACACTCTCCAATGGAGTCTGCCTAATCTTCATTACTGCAAGTCCATGAGAATAGATTTGACTCTAAGGCACAAGGACAGATAAATGGGGATGCTGCAGCATGATCATTCAAAGAAAAAATATATTTGAAGTATTTCAACATGAATTTCAGTACAACTAAGCAATCAATTCACAGCAGCAAATACATAGGCTTCTCAAACTATCTTGCGTAGAAAAGTGATATGAAAAAGAAGTTTCCTTTTATTTTTTCATGTAGTAGATTTAGCTATCAGCCACAGAATTTGGGATAAATATAAAGAACCTCCTGCCAGATCAAACAGATAAGGAAAATGGCCTTGAAAGAACCAAAAGGTACCAATAGAGGATGAAAAAATGAATCAAGGCAAAAAATAGCAATGAACCTGAATTGGTACTTAGGGTTGAAAGAAAAACAGCAGCTGTGTATATCCAGAAAACACACAGCAACATAGAGAGAATTTTGGCAGGAAGCTAAAAAGCAATGTCATTGTTTAGCCAGTATCCACTCCCTAGTAATGCTAAGTGAACATTTTTTCTCCAAGTTTTTCAAACAGGACAGCAAATCTTAGAACTAAGCCACAGTACTAAAAATGTTCCAAAGATTTTATTTTGGTTTAGGTTCAGTGGAACTTATATAGTCTGTTTATGAGCATTTGAACTAACCTTCAGTTAACACAGGACTTCTTTGCCTTACTTGTTTCACACAAATTAAACAAATAATTTGGAGTTCAATTTCCTATTGAGTGTTAAAGCAGAATCCTAACAAATGAAGGAAAACAAAGTGAGGCATTATTAATTATGTAAAATGTGAGTGCATGAGTGCTTTTGGATTTTCACTTCAACTATAAAAACAAACTGCTATATTATTATTTAGCAACTATCCTTTTGCCAAATAGGAATTTATGCATCTCCTCATGTGTCAAAACAGGACTGCATTGGTCCTTCAGAGGTCTCACTAAATGGTATGACAATTCCAAATCATGGACAAGGATTCAGTTAGGCCATGAGATCTTAATTTTTCAGTATGTCAATTCTGGGTCTCACTTAACCTTCCTATAATTATTACACAAAACCAAAGAAAGACACTGTGAGAAAAATTGGGGCTTTTCCTGTCATCACAGGCAAGATGATAATCAAGAAAGCAAGCAAGCAGACTAAAAAGACTGCCTTCACATGTGTTTCAGGACTACAGACATTAAATGCAATTTTTTATTGACACATTTCAAGCTGTCAGTGGCAAGTAAAATTGGGCTTCCTCTCTGCATCAGATATCAGCTGGATTCAAGCAGATCAGTAGACAGGTACCTCATGCCATGCTAAGTTTCAATTGAATGAACTGATAAATGAGTGCAGACTGAAGCAGCTCCACTAATTGGCAAACTAAAAGCTCAGACTGAACCCTGGTAGGTTTTACACCAGTGTGAGTACCACACATCATAATTGCTACCAC
Organism: Agelaius phoeniceus; assembly: GCF_051311805.1. Classification (NCBI taxonomy): domain Eukaryota; kingdom Metazoa; phylum Chordata; class Aves; order Passeriformes; family Icteridae; genus Agelaius; species Agelaius phoeniceus. Next base: position 37,136,536 of record NC_135268.1, on the reverse strand, counting down.
TAACTCCAAATCCATATGAATAGGGAGCTGTGCTCCAGAGCACACCAAAGATCCTGCTTCTTTCATCATTCAGATGATAGATCTTGCCAGAAAATCTCTGTGGTTTCCTTGCTCAGAAAGTATTCCCACATCCACATAGTTCAGACACATTCTCTAATAAGGTATTGATCCTTAAGCAACAAGCAAAAAAACTAACAGACCTGAGTTTGCATCCCTGCCATATTCCCTCCTATTTTCCTTTATTGCTAAGCCACCAGGCACAATTGCCACATCAATACTACTCTCCCTTATGAGATCCTTGTTTTCATTGCCTTCATACATCTGTATTAGTTGTTAATCATTAAAGATCATTCCTCCCCCGTCTCTTACTAAAACACTATCACATAAAGGGTTTCCCAAACCTACTAGTGCTGCTTCTTTCCTGCCCATTTCACTTTCCTAAAAGTGAACACTAAAAGTGAACAAAAGCACTGTAAAGCCACTTCATTAACTGAAAAAACAATCCTTTCACAATTGCTCATGAAGCTGCCTTGCCCCATCGTCTCTGAGGTACTTTCAGGATACAGCTTTACAAGGCAAGCGTGACTTGGATATTGTGTGTACCTTAGTTGGGAGAACTGGCTGCTGGAGAGGATCTGCTTGTTGCAACTGGAAAATTGCAATTGCAAAAGAGGGTCCTGCAGAGATGAGGCAGTGCTGTTCTGAGCCAACTTCCTTTTCTGCCTTCACATTCATGCTCAGTGCACCTATGTCTAGAAAAGGGTTGAGTCCTGGACAGCTCACTAAAGAGCTCTATAACCACCACAGATCCCCAAGTCCTGACCCCATCACTTCCTGAAGGGCTCCAAAGGGCTGAACACACCCATGAATTACATGGCACAGCTGGTGTGAAAAATTTGTACACCTCAGATCTGGACCATCCATAGCAGCAGGAAGGACATGAGATCTAAGGACTAGTGACCTTTTTCTTTCTCTCTTTTCCATCTTGATTTCTCTCCTTTCATTCTATCCTAGCAGGTACAGTGATTGTATTCTACCCCTCACTCAGTACCTGAAGTTTGTTGCAGAAGTTAGGAGATTGTTAAAGATAGTTATAATAGTTGAGAGCTTGTTAGCCAAAACTTTTACGACTAAGAAGCTGCTGTAATAAAGGCAACTACACAATAAAGCATAAGACTTCCCTGACACATGGAGTAGTGTCTCCATTCAGCTGAACAGGAATTTACAACAATCATGCTTACTTCCAGGCTGTGACAGCTGGTCAAGCTGTTTCAGATTTGCTGATCCAGGATTGTATCAGGAAACTTGGCAGCCTAGGGTTTTTTCCTCCTTTACTCAATCTACCTTGTCCTTGATTAACAACTTAGATGTGTCTGTCGTATCTGGCTAATGGTTTGCTGTGTTTCACTCCTCCTGAAAGCCCAAGGCAGAAGACAGGAACTACAGTGCTAAATGGAGGGAACTGAGGCTTAAAAACAGAAAAGGCATCAGTTGCCAGTGACACAGTACAGGCACATTATTTATCTTCATCTTCTATAAACTCTCGCAGCCCATCTCCTGAAAGCATAGCATGGGTCCAAGGCAGCAAACTGGATTCAGATCCAAGTTTCTCAGTATTATTTGTCTGTCCAGAAAACTTCAGTCTTTAGATAGTTCTTAAAGAAAGGAGCATTTCTGAAGTCCTCTCCTTCTACAAAGTGCACTCACATTGCTTTATTTTGATCAATCTGTCTCATAGTCTGAATGCAACTTGAAAGGTACAGCTCAGAACATCTATCACCAATACAGCTCCACAGCTCCAATTCTAAGAGTATCATCAAAAATGTTTTTTTCATTGGGTGTAGTTTTAAAAATCTAGCAAAATAAGTTTTAAAAATCTTGACTGGATTGCCTGCTCTCATTAACAAGTTTGTCCAGTGCATGATCTGGAAGCATACAAGCCATCCAAAAAAGGAGGATCCAGCACAGGATGAGTCCACTGTGGTTTCACACTCCAGAGATGCAAGGCTAGCTGAGGTCTGCCTCCTTGGGAGCACATCTCCAAAGCATCACTTTCATAATGGATTACAATGCAATTTCACCTGCCTGAAGAGAAATATTCAGAACAAGGTCAATGACCAGAACTGAAGAATGTCAGAAGCACATGGGTGAAATCCTCCCTGGTAAAGGAGATAAGGCAAATAGCTACATGAAGAACCTTCAATATAAATTTCAGGAAAACACACGTAAGGTTCAAGACTTCCCAGAAGATGTTTATCTCTGAAGAAACATGGGAGGCAACCTTGGAGCAGCTTCATTTAGCTGCCTGCTAGAAGAAACAAACAAAAGGAACACTTCAGGGTTAATCCCAACTCACAAATAGCTTCTACATGTAATATTTTTAGTGCTCTAAATCTATCCTAATGTATAGCTAATGAGAAGAGTTTTACAAAGCACTATAGAGTAGCATGCAGGACTCCAATACTCCAGTCCTGAGGAAGGATTGATTCTGAACAGGTCCTCATTTACAGGATCTGGCACCGCAGGAAAGGTCATCACCATTCTGTGGCAACCCTGCACTGGATAGCAGAATGGGAAAAGGTTTTAAAGAAGATGAATAAATTGCAACATCAATATTTAAAACAAAGTCCACCTTCACTTTCTCTGGACATTTTATCTCTTAATTATTAAGGTATGTCCAGCTGAATGTGAACTATTTACTGCATCAAAGATACAGAACTACAAATGCAAATTCACCAAAGTCCTGAAAATTAGGATAAATAATTTAAGAAGTCTCTGCTAGAGCTTCCTTTCTTGAAGGGACTGATGAGGTGAAAATCCATTCCTCAGAGGTATTAAGTACCTGTGGTATCAAACCATGCTTTCCATGAGGAAAGCATGGATTGTAATTACAGATATTACTGTCTGTAGAATCAGCTTCAATTTCCGCCACTATTGAAAACAGCTCAATTTTTCTGGTAAAGGACTACAGTTCTAAATCTTTTCAAGGTTGGTTGGTGGGGTTTTTTCTCCCTGTTAAAAAGAAAAGAAAAAAAAAAAACAAAAAAAAAAACACAAAAAACCAAAAAACTATCTCTGTAATGGAACTTTTGAGGACCAGAATGACTTTTGCCATTTCTCAAAGTTGCATGGTAACAAAAGGTCATAGGCTGGCACCACTTCCCTTGTATTTAACAAAATAATGTGGTTCAGAACAGAAAAGCTCAGCTTAAAGGTCACAACAAAATCTATTTTTCTTCACTGTATTATTCTACAGAATATTTCCTCAGAGTCATATTCCATGCTAAAGTAGAGTGAACAGGTTACAAAACGAATGCTAACACACTGTAGATGTTGTTTTCTAGACACTATGACACCACCACCTTTGTCTCTTCTCAATTGGAGGTAGGCAAGGACACTAAACTTCACTAGTCAAAAAAAAACTTTGATGGAAGAGTGCCAGAACACTTAAGGAAGCTAAATATCATGGCAAACCAAAACAACATCTGTCAAAATCATATATCATGACTTTAAAAGCTTTAGGGCACCAACTTATATATTCCCGGTTGGACTATTTCTTATAAAAAGCAATCAATAGTTATAAAAAGCATAATCTGTTTCCAGGCCTAAACAAAACTTCCAGATACAAGTCCAAATGCCACACCAAGCAAAACCAATTTTTCTTTTTTTTTGCTTTTTGCTTATTTCTCAACTGAAGGAGCATTGGAGTATTCCATTCAGTCTAGAAACAGGGTATTTTAAAGGCTTTCTACTGAGGATTAGCACAAACCTTTATTGTCTGAAGAAGCCTTAGTGAGCAATGATACTTGTTATGGATACCAAAGAGGGGGGCGTGGGATAAATTTTACTTACACCTTTTTCTCTCCTTTTGGAAAGGTTGCATTCCACAGAATTCTGTAACAACACAGCTTCATAAATAAAAGGTGTAGTACCCAGATTTTAATAAGGAAATGGATGGAAAACCTCTTTGAGTCCTTCCAGTTTACAGACAGCCTGTGAAATTCACCTTTCTGCTCTGTTTACTTCCTAGTTTCAGATATACTAAAAGACACTAAATAAAGCCAAAACCCCAACATATCATATGAAAGGTCTTCTATCCTCTTCATTTTTCTAATATCCTCCTCCTCCCCTCAACCTTTAAAATAAATCTTTGACATGGATTGTGATTATGACTTTCTTTGAAATGTGGGCATGGGAAATGTCAGACCACAACTGCCATTATACCACATACTCTATGAAAAAAGAGCACATATATAATATGCATAGAGGATATGTATCACCAGAAAGTGACAAAAAGAGCAAACAAAAGAGACACAATAAGAATATTCTGATGAAGCAGTGCAACTATGTGCGTGGGCCTTCCACATCTGATAAAAATGAAGCTCCTTTTGTTAAGACATAATGACCTATAAAAGCAGTGCTCTACCTACTAAATAAATATCTAAAATATTTCAGAGTAATATTAATCAGCACAATAACTGAAAGTTTATATAGCAAAAGTCCTGCTAGTCGACACTATAACTTTCCCAAAGAAGAATCAAAGGCATGGTCTGAACTTTCACCTTTCTTATTCAAATTAAAATAACAAACACAGATCTTGTTATGAGCATGTAACATTATAAATTCACACCAAATAATGAGAGCACTGATGCATAGCACTACTACATGCAGAAACATACAGAATAAAGAACTTAAGTTTGATCTTTATTTTTTATTCACATATAAAGGAACCAGAATCTAACCCAGAGTAATCTAGGAATAAATATAAATAGTATTAAATAAATCAAGCTCAGCTCCATACAAGACATTTTAGATTGCATGGGTTTTTGTATTGGAATTCCTTCTTTAAATATGAGAAATAAATATTATTAAGTCTTTACTTCCTTGAGTACTTTTTAGCCAAAAACAAATCATCTACTAGTAATCTAATTTAAATTATACATACCTACAAATGTGGATATATATGTCCCTTCTAGATAAATGAGTAGCCAGCTTACTCAAATGTAAAACAAATTTTTGCTCACTTGAAGATTTTAACAAATCAAGAACAATTCCCAATCTTCTTTTCCCATCTGCAGAGGGTTGGACCATGTTTAGTCATGAAATCAGGGTTCCATATAACAGTCAGTAATACAACATGATGGAGATGAGAATTATGAGAACTCAAACAGGACCTTCCTGCTAAACACAGTGAGTTTTCTTCATGTAGGCTTCTGCTCAGCTATAACATATACACAGTTTGGGTCTCTTTAAGGAAAATGAATTGAAAAGCAAATATTTTTCTTCCTCCTCACACTTACACAGGATCAGCAAAAACTGATTGGCCTCTTTCTACACGCACACTTCGTACTCAGCTCTATTTAGCATCATGCCATCTGGGCCTAATTTTGTTTTCCTTCTGACATCAGCAAGCTTCATAATGCAAAGCAAATTTCCTTTGATGCTAAGGCTAGATCAAGAAGAATGAGCAGGCCAGCATGTTTTTCCACATTTAGACAGCCAGATAAACTCCTACTCATCTTCATCACACACTGCTGAAAAGTCAAATTTCTCCTACAGAGGCTCAGTGTCTTAAAAGAAAAAAACAGATGCAATATTTAGGCATTGCTGTACAGTAAACAGTCAATAATTTTCAAATTCAGCAGCTGTCAGCTCCTTTGATATTTACACAGAGTAAGCTATTCCCCTTACAGGCAAAGACAAAGCTAGATACCATCCATACACCACTACATAAGACTTCTTCTATCCCCTCTCATCAGCATTTTTGTGAGCATCTCAGAAGAGAAAGGTACCAGCAACAAACATTCATGTTGTCAAGCTCTCAGCTCCTGGTAAAACTCTGCCAGTTTCCAATATCCCCTTGATTATTGCTTGAGGTTTGTGTTCACATACAGAGCAGACTTCTGAAGACAATACCTAAATCTTCCTTTACCTTCACTGTATCTTTTTTTTTTTTTTGAGTTGCTTATAACTTTGCACATATTTTAACTCCTTGGGTCAAAATCTGCAATCTTGTCTGAATGGATAAAAGTTGTTTTTTTTTTTCCATTCACTGCTGAAGCTCAGATGCTTTCCCATGTCAAAAATTAGATACATACATGATCTGCTGTCAAGACTCATAAAATACAGTAGCAGTCCACTAAGACAAACACACAGCTTTTGTCTCCATCATTTGTGCCCTTTGAAGATAAAGGTTTGCTAGAGATTTAGTGTCAGAACTTTGATAGATACCACTTGTACCAATCTATTTCGGCATACAGACGATCAGGAATTTCTTTATTATTGTATCTGTGAGCTGCATCGAAGCCAAGAACCAGAAGAGAGAACGTTAACAGTTCAAAGGAACTGACAGAAGCAGGACTCACAAAAGCACCTCGATGCACAGTTACTGCTGTGGAATAAATGCGTGAGTTAAGTCATGGCTATCTGAAAAACAAAGGAACACATTCCACCCTTTACCTGCATGTCTGAAAGGTCAGAGCTTCACACAAAGGGCAAACACAGAATCCTGTAACACTGAAAATCCCCTATCATCTCTTCCCTTTTGTTATTGAAAGGAATCTCTCTTCAACAATCCCACTCAACAGATGACAAGACAATTGTTCTCCAAGGTCAGCCCCAAGCCCTTCAGTTTAAACTACAGAAGACAGAGCAGAAAATTGCATCATGCAGAGTCACAAGTGTGGAGCTCTAAAAAAGCTCTAAAAAAGAAAGGAATTGAGTTCCCAAAGGCACCATGCCTATTTGATATGGTCTAGATACCAAAACTGGTATATTTCTGTACACCATTCTGTAGTTACAAAGTGGTTTACACTAGAAGGCAGTTTCTCATTAAATTTCTCACTACATGGTACGTGTAAGGCTTGAATATCAAAAACTTGATCTATTTCTTTCAAAGAGTTCTTTCCAACACTAAACAATTGTACTCCTGACAGTTCCAACAATTCCTAGGGCATTATTAATAAAGTAGCAGCACTCTGCATTCTGCATCACTATGGCTTTCTTTGAGTATTTTATCTCTCATTCGTGGCATGCTATGTTTGCTAATACACACCATTTATGACATTTCTGAAAAGAAATAACTTTCCTTCCTGAAAATAAGAGCTGCAGAAATACATGCATTTTATTACAACAGTCATTTATCTTATCCTCATTCATTCTCACTCATTCTTCTCTTAATTCTCACTTATTCTTACTTCACAAAATAACAATTCTGTGCACCCTTCTTTTCAGTAGAGACTTTTACCTGTTCAGGCCAGAAACAAGTTCTAAAACTCACTCTGCCCCTGACATTTTACTGCTTGCTCTTGTTAAAATCTGGGGATTAGTGACAAACATACCAGAACACATACAGAAAAGTAAAAATTACTACTAAGACAAGTTTTAGTGCACCCCAGAGTGTTAGAAAGAAAAACAGTAAATATTTAAATGATAGGAAATTATCTGATAAGATAGATTTTAAATGACAGGACTATTAACAATAAATATTTTAAACATTAAGCTTTCAAGTGAAAGGAAGAGGCAAAGAAGAAGATGCATCTTAACTGATTTATTTCATGACTGAGAGAGGAGCTGTGAATATGGCCTGGAGTTCCATTCACTGCAATGGCAAGGTTAAAAGCACAGAGAGCTGCAGGATACACAAGAAGCAAATTGGCAATGTACTAGAGTCATTCTTTACTAGTTCTGAAATGCTACTCAAGCAGGAATGACTGCTTTTAAGATTTATATCTGCAAATAGATTTGTATTTGTACAGTACTTGTACAAAACAAAACTGGGAATCATTCAAGGATGGTTGCAGCAGCACAATGTCATGTAAAATTATCAGAATCACAAAGCTTTGAACACCTGGAAGACATTAAAATTACTACTGAAATGGTTGTCATCTTTGGCATAAAGAAAAAAATATTAGAAAAAACCTCCAAAAACCTAGGTTGCTTATTTCTTTACATTTTTAGATATATATTCATAAAGACCAGGTCCACTATGGAAACCAAGATTAAAAATATTTTAATATTAAGCTTCAAAGGAGGAAAATTACCCATTTAAAATAAAGAGAAGAAACAGAGTTAAAGGCACCACACCAAAAGCCTGAGTTTGTTCTAACTATACATCACCCCAATTCATTACCGTAATAAAATCAACACATGGTAATCTAGTATTTTTCATTCATAAGCTTCAAAATCAACAGGAAAGTTCTCAGCTGATAGCAATAGCATTCTCTCATTAAACTAGATATGGAACACTTGGATTTTGAGGGTATTTAATGATTTTTTTACATTAGAAGTGCTAGTTCTTCCTTGCTATAAGGAACAATGTGCCACCTTGGAGCCATATGCCAGGGATCACTACTAGCAAAATCCCATATGCATCTTGCTGAGATGCAGGAGATTAAACTCAAGTGAAATAGAAACACCCACAAATAATCCAATCAAACAAAGAAATAATGTAAGAAGACCTGAGGATGTATTACTGGTGGTTTATAAAGCCTTCCTGGTGATCACAGAAGGTGAAACCACACTGCAGAAAAACAATAACCATTACTTCTATTAGCTGTGATTCTGCTTGAAAGGTTGTGCGCAGCTCTGATAATATTCCCCACCAGGCTGCAAAGAGTAGCATGAATCATAAGACTGAGAAGCTGATTTATGAGGAAAGATTAGGAGTTAAACACATGGAATTTTGCTATCTAATAGTGAAGAGTGAGCATAAGCATCCATGAATATTTGATAGATGGAACTTCTAAGGAGAAGGAAATCTATCTAGTGTGACACACAAGAAATAGAAGTGAAATGATGAAGACCAGAAGAGAAATTTTTGAAAGAACTTCCTTATGGGGATCTTCCCTCCATGAAATAATTATACTGTGAAATTGCTTCAAACTATCACAGATAAAAGTTTCAAAAGCGGGCTGCAATGAGCATTTTCACTTTGTCAGGGATACAGACTGGGTAATACAGCCATTTCTCCTAGACCCCTGGATAACTCTGCTTAAGTTTGAAGGGACAAGCAAAAACAGATGGGTCAAAGGCAACTGAGCCATGACCTATTCTACTGCCTTTTTACCTTTCCTTTCATACGCATTAACTACCCCAGCTGCTGTTCATGCCATCTCCTTTTACATCACATACACAGCTGCTGCTTCTCCCCCGACCTTTACACAATGGACACAGACTTTGCCACTGATATGTGGAACAACAGCACATGTACGCGTCCTTCTGCAGAGCAAATCAATGCATATGTGCCAAAGCACTTCATAGCAATGACAGAGGCTTGCAAATCAGGAATGAAGGAAAATAAAAAGAAATCTACACACAGTGAGTGTGAGCCATAAGCACTGACTGCAAGTGACTGCAAGCCCACCAACAGGACTAGCAATACCACATTAATGCACCTTTTCTAGGCTTTTGATGCCTCCATGTGCATTTCCACATGAGCTGGACTCCAAATGCAGTGCAGGACTTGCATCACTCTTGATGCTTGTATCCCTAATGATGGACATGGTTAGTAGCACTGGGTATGTCACAAGCCAAGCACAGGTAAGTAGCAGATTCTGCATGTGGTGTTCATAGATCCTTCTAACAACAGAGCCTTTTTAGCCCAATTGCAGCCATAGCAACCCCCATAATTCTTAGGCAAGTGCACATTGAAATGGTTCATGGGAAAAGGCAGCTCTTGAGGAAGGTACAAGTTCACTGTCAAAGATTATTTGTTCAAACAACATCCTGGCCTTGTCACTCCTGATACATTCAATGTCAGGGTAATTATATAGAGTAAAGCTTCCATCCTGGTTGTACAGAGACTCCTAAGAGAAACGTCTTTCAATTTGTTTCCTGCATCACTCAAAGTGACTGCTAATAATGAACAGAAAAATAAGGGATAACCTATAATCAATAGTGAAGTATGCCTACTTTTTCTAAAATAAAATACTCCAACTCCCTTATTAAAGAGGTAACACTTCTAAAATTACCTACACAAAGTGACCCCTTTAAAAGCCTGTCTTTCCTAATCTATGTAAAAAATATTTTGGTGGGGTTTTTCCCACCCAACAAACATTACTCAAAGTAAATGGTCAGACACCTAAATAAAAAAAGCCATTTAAAAGACAAAATAATTAGGGGTATGACACTGCTGTTCAACTCAACTCTGTATGGTGACTATTTCCTCAAAAACAACATTTTAAAGCCAATGTATGTTTTGGCAAGTAGCCAGCTTCATATATGCTGAGACATAGATATCCAATATATAAAGATATCAAATATACATATGTAGATATCCAATACAGAAGTATTGGAATTCACTCACATTTCAGGTATTGAGATGTAAGCCTCTGAAATCAAGACCATTGCCTGGTGTTTTCAGGGTTTTCTAGTTTAATCTAACCACTCCTCATGCACATACCAAGCAGATATTATGGTGTTTCCAGCTCTGCAAACTTAGAAAATAGACACCATAATCCCATTAGGATAGAATTTTTACTGTGTGATTACTGTCTGTTACCTTAGCATACATTTCAGTAATATGCACCATGAAGATTGAATATAGATATTTAGAAACAAATTGTAACGAAAAATTAAAACAAAAAAATAAAAAAATTTAAAAGAAAAAAATTTTAACAATCATAACAATTCAAAATCTTGGCTTACTAAAGGGAAAAGATACTTAAATCTGAAAAATGTGTCTACTTCAAAATTGCTACGTTCTGCTGTGACACCAGAAAGTGACTCTACAACAACAGACTGAAAATACTGGAAACCCTATTGCCTCTCACCCCTCACTGTCTAATGGGTGGCCAGCTAGGGTGTTGTACAAACTGAATTAGTGAAACTCTGTTGTCATCTTATTGCAAAGGCTCCCATACCTTCTGGGTGATTTCTCATGGGCATCCCCTCACAGCACTGACTCCTCCTTCACAGCACAGCCAACAAACTCCAGCTCTCTCCTCACCCAGCTAACCCACCCTTTCATGGCACTCTTCTTCTTATTGGACACAGCTGTGGCCTATTAAGGGCAGGCCTGTTCCTAATCTTTGGTGGTTGGTACAGCTGCAGCTCCTCAGGTGTGAGACTGCCTTCTGCACTATTTTCTTACATTCTATCCCTCCACAAAACTCAGTAAAGACACTCGTGATTAATATTAGACATATAAAAAATATTTTTACTTACTGCAAAATATATTTATGAGACTTATTGTCACAGCAGTTCAGTGAAGCAAATAATTCAGTAAAAATCAAGAAAAATTTATATGAATATGAGTCAATGTCTACAGAGACACTGTACATATCCTTTCCTAAGTTTTGTATATATTTGGCCCAAAAATGAGTCTCTACTCACAGCTGATAGACGTTACAAGAACTATTACATCAGATGCTTTAAGTCTCAGATCCAAAACTTCTTAGGAAATCCATGGGGTTTTTTTCCATATGAGCTGCATTATAAGAACAAGAATACTAAATGAATTATTATTGGTAAAGACACTTTCCTCAAAGTCTCCTAAACTAAACAATTGTGAAGCACAGTCCATCAGAAAAGGTGTGTTTCTTTGTCTCCTGATGGACCTACTCTTCATAGTTGTTTTACAAAGAACACAGAAAGCCAAAACAGAGGCACTGTCTTCCCAAATATTAACATCATACCGGAATGGGAAGAACAAAGCTCTTTCATCATTTCAGAAAGAAAAATGAGGAGAGGAAACAGATGGCACTGGAAGAGAATTGTTTGGTTTTCAGTGGTTTAACAGGCTTGAATTGTTCTCCTTCTAGCAGGATTTCTTCAAGCATTTCCCCCACAGGTATATAAAAATTATGATCAGGATCTCAGTATCTGATTTGCCCCAGGGAAGAAAGTGAAGAGCAAAGCAGGTCTCTGTCTTTTTTTCTGCTTGGCTGAGGTTATTCATACATTGTGCCAATCTGCTCATGCAGGAGAAACAGAAGAATAGCAGTAGCAAGCATGCCCTTGGGTAAACCTAATGGTTGGAGAGCAGCAGGTCAGGAGTTTTATTGAAACATAACAGACAAGTTTTATGATCTTCCTTGAATGTCAGGTATCTGAAAACTAAGTAATATTTGCATATAATTCTACATAAAGCATAAAGACTCATGCTGTTTCACAACAGCCTAAAAGCACTTTCTCAAGGTTGTATAGGGAAACTGATGACCTTTCCCACTCCTTTCTAAACAGATTTTCCTTCCAAGGCCAAAGTTCCCAATACATGGTAGACAAGCTATAAATCAATAATGGACACACACAGCTTCACCATATATGTTACAGTACTTTACACGTCATGGTCAAATGTTCAACATTTGTGTTAAGAACATTACTCAAAACTGCCTAGGGACTCACTAGTGTCACAGTGGCATCACCAAAATCACAGTCATAACAGGATTAGCATTTTTAATGTCATCTAATTAACTAATTTCTATTTTTAAAAGCGCAGCTCTTCTACCCAATTTCATTGCAAGAAAGATTCTTCAGCAGAGTGGGACCTACTTGCATGAATAAGTAATGACATTGAACATTAACAAAAGTACATTCCCCAAAAGTTTTCACTGATGACTTTTTTAGTTAAAATTTCTTCCCAACCAGATGAGTAAATTATAGACCAGTGCCATATAATAGAATTTTTCCCCCTCATTCACTTAATGTAAGGAAAATACTAAGCCCAAAGTGAAGAACCAAATACATCTCCCTGGTATGTCAGTCAAGAGCAATTCTTGTTTTAAGAACTTTGCTTAATTTGTTCAACTATTTCTTTCCACTGCAATCACAGCTCTCATTTCTTCCAACTGGAAGTAAACTTCAGTTTTCTCTAACAATTAACAACTGAAACTCCTTAATGTCAAGAAATGAAACAACAAGCCATTTTTGCTGCAAGACTTTGTCAACAGGTCACATGATGGATTTCTGGTTTAAAGCACACAACACTGCCTTTCCCTCAGAGTAGTCACTCTGAGGGATAACAAATGTCAGCTGCTTGGTAAACCTGATCTAAACCAAAAAACCTTCACATGGTCACCTAAATCAGGTACATCCTTCTTGGATTACCACCATTTCTAAGAACTGCAATACAAGCATACCTCTGAGTATAGGCTCAGGTCCCCTGTCCTCATACAATAATATAGATTTTGTCACAAATTTTACATCCATTTACATGATTTTGAACCATTACACCTTCAGGGGCAACTGCAAGTCAAAATCATCAACTCTGTCTGCTGGAAAAAAACAGGAAGAAAAAAGGCACAAGGCCTCTTAAGGCATTAAAAAAAAAAAAAGAATTGCATTTAAATGCAGCAAATTTCTTCCACTTCCCCACCTTCCCTCTTCCAAACTGTGATCACTTTGGAAAGCCTGACCTATATAAGCATCTATGTAGACAAATACCTAAGTAACAAGAAACAAGTCTGCAGCCATCTGCTCCTTGAATTCCAATGCAGGTTTAGGGCACTAGGTTACAAACACTGTGAAAGAGAGATTTTCTTCACAGCTCCTGCAAAGTAGACATTGTACAGATAAGCAGGCTTCAGAGAATGGCACAGAGGGTGCCTGAAGCTAGTGTCCTCATACTTGCCATTTAATGAAAAGTGCTTTAACAGTTTCTTCTTTAGTAGAATTTGTCTTTATTATAATGGTTTAAAAATTATAGACACTCCCTAGGGAATTTTACTGGCCAGAAATGCAAGACCTCTCTGCAATGCTATTATTATTCAGATATAAGATGACAGGGTAGGAGGATATCTTTAAACTGGAGGGACATGGATTTGACACATGGACCACTCAGTGGATAAGAAATTGACTGGATGGTTGCACAAAGAGATTTGCAGTCAATGACTTGATTTCCAAGTAGTGACCAGTGGCAGCTGATGTCCTCAAGGGTCAGTACTGAGACCAGTGCCATTTTAACATGGCTGTCACCAACATGCACAGGGGATTGAGCACACCCTCAGCAAGTTTGCCAACAACACCAGCAGCACACAGCTCGTTGACATGCCGGAGGGAAGTGATGGCATCTGGAGAGGCCTGGGCACACTCAGAGGTGAGCCCATCAAGTTTAACAAGTACAAGGTCCTGCACCTGGGTTGGGGCAATCCCAAGAACAAATACAGGCTGGGTGGAGAAAGGATTGACCCCTGGGAGAAGGACTTTGGGGTATTGGGTAACAAGAAGCTTGACATGAAACAGCAATATGTGTCTGCAGCCCAGAAAGCCAGCTGTGTCCTGAGCCACATCAAAAGCAGCACAGCCAGCAGCTCAACAGAGGTGATTCTCTCTGTCTCATGGGTCCCCACCTGGAGTGCTGCATCCAGCTCTGGAGCCCACAAAATAAGAGGGACATGGATTTAGAGCAAGTCCAGAGAGGGGCCACAAAAATTATTAGAGGGTGGGAGCATCTCTCCTATGAAGCCAGGCTAAGGGAGCTGGGGTTGTTTGGCCAGGAGAAGCCTCCAGGGAAATATTTTAGCAGCCCTCCTGTACCTCCAGAGAGCTGGAGGGAAGCTTTTTACAAAGTCATACAGTGATGGGACAAGGGGAAATGGCTTCAAACAGAGAGGGTAGGTTTAGATTAAATAACAGGAAGAAATTCTTTACTGTAAAGTTGATGAGGCACTGCAACAGGTTGCCCAGAGAAGCTGGGGAGGTCCTATTCCTGGACATATCAGACAGGACTTTAAACAGCCTGGTCTAGGCATCTAGAAAGTGTCCCTACCCATGGCACACCCCAAACTAGAAGGTGTTGAAGGTTCCTTCCAACCCAAACTATTCTATAATATTTATCTAGCAAAATGAAGGGGCACAAGTGTTCTACTCTAGCAGAGTGCAAGGTTTCTACTTATAGCCAATATGCTTCTATTTGAAATTATGATTTTGTTTAAAAGAGTATGGCTAAAAGTGTGTGCAGGATCAGGTGACTACTGATCCTGCAAGTCCTTGACTATAAACTACAAACGTCCAATTAATTTCAGGTGTAGTGCAAAGCACACTGTTTTTAATGATTTATTTCTCTTACAACCAAAACAAGGGATAACTTGTAGATCCCTGCATATCATCAAAAGTATTTAAGGGGAACCCATGCGTAAGATTATTATTTAGGTCACATCAAATACATTTTTTACATGAGATTCCTATTATTGGTGAATTAAAAAAAACATCAGATGAAACCTGTAGGATTTACAAAATCTATGCATGAAGTCCTTTCCTGTCCAAGTAGGTATGATCATAATATGAAGCATATAAACAGAACTGAATATATTACACAGGCAAATAAAATTATACCAGTGCAAAAGTTATTATACACTTTTTTCCCCATTCCAAAGACAAGGTTGCTCTGCTCTATATTTTGTAAACTATTTGCTCTGAGAAATGTCAGGATATGCCTTAGTTCTGATGCTAATTTTCAGGAGGTGCTGTCCCACAACTTAAAGCCACATTTTAAAATCCAAATACTTCCAAAGAGAAAGGACACATTCAAGAATCAAACACTTGTAATTCAAGTAGGAGAAAAGAGTTTAGAGTATGCTGACATTTTAATTCCAGGGACAGAAGAGATGGACTCAATGATTAGCTACAAAGTATGATCTCCATACAAGTGCTATTATGGTTAAGAAAATGGTACAGAACAGCCATATTTTCAAGAAGAGATTGAAACTACCTCGGGGTCAGACAGTCTGTGTTATTTTCCATCTTTGGCTAAAAAACTTCAGTTAAACAAATGATCAAACCAGCTGCCTGCTTGAAGAGAAGTGGAATTGTATTCAACACTTGAATTTTGAGTTCGCAGTTTGCTCCTATTGTGTTCTATTTAGGTATGCATTTTGTCACTTAATACTGAAAAAATTTTATTCCCTGATCATAAACACCAGGGTATTTTACTTCTATGTTGAATTAGCTACCTTGCTTTCATCCAAAGCACAGTCTCATCCACAATGATAGAGTTCCTACATACAGAATCAAAACATTTCAGACATACAAGGATCTTGCAACCCATTGCTCACTTCCTTTTGACTACAATCAACAATTAGCACCCTGGAGTGTTTCTCTGCACCCAGACTCTGCCTTACACACAGCTCCTGCCCCCAGGCTTTCACAGGAAGGAAATGTGAGCACACAGATGAGAGGCAAAGCACTAATCAGGCACCTCCCCAAAGTGAGAGAGTCAGGGAAACCAGGGCTGAACAGCACATTAGCCAACAAACCCGCCTCTCCAAGTTGGACTTTGCCTATGGTCTGTACAGAACCAGATTCTAAGCCTTGGAGGAAGCTCTGTCTTGCACAGCCCCAAGTTGAATTGATAACTCACTTTCTTTTGTGGGTTTTTATTTCAACACAAGTACACAAAAGAGGGGAACGCAACAAAACTCTCAGCTTCAAACCATCTGTCCAAGACAGACTGCATTTGGGCTTCTCTGGACCATACAAAATATACCCTAGATCCCAGGCCCTCTGCTTCAGCCCATCCCCACAGCTTCCTTTGAGATGAGAAACTACTCATGAGAGCAAACACAAATAGCACACCATAATCCTTCCCAAGCAGAAATAATACCTGCAACAGAGGGGTTCAGGCCTTTCCTTCACAGTACAAAAATTTATCTGTGTTCTCTTAGCTCTATACATGCACTACAGACTAGGACCTTACATTAGACAAGGGCAATAAAAGGTCCCTATGGCTTTAGAAAAATGTGTATGGGAATATAAAATGCTTTGCAGATCTGTCAGATACACTGATTTTTTTCATATAAAAACCTTTATAAGAACACGCTAGCATTTAGAAAGTGGCATGCTTCCTTAACCTTTAAACTCTATATACATATATATGTGTGTGTGTGTAAAAGATGTTAATATATATAATATACACATTGACAAGGATCTGGCATCAAAACAAAACCCTTCAACTTGATGTTCATGAAACACTTAGGTCAATTTCACACAATGATTTGTTTCCATTCTGACTTACTCAAGCTGTGGAGAAAAATTTCCGACCTTATCAGAACCTTAAAACCCAATTATTCACCAGTTATACTATGTTAGTGTTAGTCCCCCGGTAGTATAGATATTCTTTGTGTCAAAGTCAGGAATTTTAGAACAAGCTACATGAGCCTGTGACATTTAAGGTTTCAAAACACTCTTGTGGAAAATTTACAAATCCTCACATGCTTCTGCATACAGAGTGCCCTTCCATGGGAGTCAATTCAAAACAAAATTTGCATTTAAACATATACTCATTATCAGAAGGAACTAGCAATTTAGAATTAACCAAGTCTAGATTTAGACTTCAGACTCAATTTGACCAAAGTGAACCTCTTTTGAAGGACTTAAAAAGCAACTAGAAATGTTACAATATTGTCCTCTGAAACCACAAATGGGATAAGTGTTATCATTACTCTCCTCTCAAAAAAACAACGCACCTGAGTCCTGGTTCTAAGCAGGCCAGATATCATTTTTGTGAAACTATTATGTTTGTGATTCTCATAATGGTTTATTGACTTGTCCCTGACTTCTCTTTCATTCCATTACCTGTGGAAAAATATTTTCTTATAATGGGTACATCGAATTTTTGAATAATAAGACTTGTGAAGACACAAGGGAAGAAGTCATATGGAGCTACTGGAGTAATTGAAGAGTCTCTTAGTAGAGGCAGGTTTTTCCCCTGATCTACTACTTGCTGAATTTACTACCTTCTGTGCTGATAAAAATGAACAAAGCCCCTCTGCATAGTGTTGAAATATTGAGACTCCTGTAAGTAGCTGAGCAGCTGCTACCCTCATTAAATTAAAGACAGTAGCAAAATGCAATCGATCTTAATTTGTACAGTGATGAGCTCTGAATAGATTGCTAATTGTCCTAGTAGACATTGATTTTATGTTTCTTCTGTGATTCTTCATTTCTTCCCTCATCTTGTGACAGACATGAAGCACAGCAAACCACCACCCTAGAATATGGTGCCACATAGAATATAAATTCAGACTGGTTTATTTTATATGCTATAGAAAGCACTCATGAAGAAGGAGAAACATTTCCACTGTTTTCAGGACAATTCTACACTTATAATTCAAAAGTGCCAATTCCTTTTGACTGCAGCCACCTGTACTATGCCCCATGCATGAACAGAGATGTATTTTTTGGTATTGCACATTACAAATTAGTGTACTTCTCACAGACAAGTGACCAATTCAGATATCTAACACAATGAGACTATGAGCATCTTAGCTTCAAATAAGGTGATAAAATAGCTGCTCCAACATAAGATGCATATGTATCCAAGGATATAACAGATATTATTCAGAACATTTTCTGAGTTAAATGTGTCATCTTAAGCCAGTTCCTATCAATTTTATTTGCATAGGGATTTTACAACTATGATGCTTGCCTCAAAAAATGGTCAATATGTACATCAATGAGCAGAAAACTGAAAAGGAAAGGGGAAAGAAATAGTGTCCATTTAGTGGTGTTTTTAGCAATAAACTTCCATCCATGTGCAACGTGAAAATGGTAGAGTCACTGGGATTCAAAGAGCAGCAAGAGCACTCAACTGTTCAAAGTCCTTATGTAAAACTTACATCAATGCCATAAACCCTTTGCCACAGTGACTTGCAGCCATCCCCAAGGAACACTACAACAATCACACTGAGCACATCTGTGCACAGAACAGATAATGGGAGAGGGATGAATGCTTTTGCCCTTAGAAGCAGAAAAAAGTCTTCAGGCTTTAGAGGCACAGGTGCACCAGATCAAATATTAATTGAATTTAGGTACTTTGGTCTTTTCAAGGGCCTACACATAGAAATGCTTTCAACTGTGGTGCTCAATTTTTAAGCATCTTGAAACTACAATAAATTACATGAGCCCTGAGAGGGTTTTCTGTTTGTCTCTTAATAACACAGGTGGCAATTACAAATATATTGAGAGGATTAGCAAATCTCCTCACACAGACCAGACCTTTGAAAAAGCAAAATAGATGCCTTTACCCTAAACCCACTTGGGAGTGCAATTCAGACATCTTGCTTTCACATTGTTAAAAAAAAGGGGACCTCCCCCATTTCAGATACACAATCTTTAATTGTGAATAATGCTTTGAAACAAATCCATGGAATTCTCTTCATGTGTAGTACAGATGGCAGGTGGTCTAGCTACTCAACTGCTACAAAAGTACAGCTTAGGGGATCTTTCTTACCCACCACTTGCTACAAAATGCAAAATTCTTCTGTTGAAGCAGTTTCAGTTTAGAAGGAAATAATAGCTTTTACAAGACTAAACCTAGAAATACATACCCCAGACCTACTGATAAAGGCAAAAAGCAGGATTCCAGTTCCTGCTTCAGTGCATGCTTGTGTTTCACTTGGAAGGATCTGTATAACCCTCCATTCACAAACAGTAACAGACACCCAGTCTGTGTACAACAAATTAGACTATTTAGAGAGGAGCAGATTCAAATTGAAAAAAAACTCCAAGGCACCCCAAATCCCAAACCATCTGTAACTTCAGAATTAGGAACTTTCACTGACAGAGGGAATGAGATTCTGTCCCCCCCATATTCCAGAAAGTAGCCTAACCACTGCTTGCCAGGCAGCTTGACCGAGAGAAGCATGTGTTCTGAACTACAGCAAAAACACCCTGCCACAGCCTGGAGCTAAGCAACCCCACAAGGCAAGCATCCTAATGAGTACCAAGGACAGAACTACAGCTGCTAGTCATTTAGTCAGAATTTGTACACCAGCACCCCATACTCATAAGCAGAACCCTCCCCACACATTATACAGGATACCTGCGTGTCCAGTTTGAGATAGTGAATTCCAGAAGGAAGCAAGAAGTTTAAAATTATGTTACTAAAACTTTACTATGATAAGGGTTGTGACAAATCAATCTTCTCATCGGGTTGAACGAAGTTTGGTGGTTTTTTTTCAATATTTTAGAAATGCCCAAATATTACCAAGTAGCCAAGAACAAGCTTTATGGTATTTTTTTCCTCAAAGGACTCAGTAAAAGCAGAAAACATACCACTTTCTTTAGCAATAATCAAATGTCTGAAGCTTGGAATGTTTGGACTACATATCCTACAGTACCTATAACAAGTGAAGTTATGCATGTGGTGGGGGGGAAAAAAAAGTCAGCATTGATAGAAATGGCAATGTTGAATAGGATCAGTATGGATGTACTTGTAAATAAGTTCTATCACCCAAGAATCACAAATAAGGTGCACCTTACCATCTCTGGCTGCAAATCAGGAAGATCTGGTTTTAAACTAACCATCAAGATACAAGAAAATATATGACTTCATCTGATAACAGCTAAAACCAGATTTTTCTAGTCAAGTCATTGCATTAATCTTCTGTAAAACATGAAGAGCTTTTCTCTCACTGTGAACAAGCCATTGTTTTGACAACCTTTTTTAGACATGCTGAGAAGCATTTTTTTAAATAGCAAGGACATTTTAATTGTGGATGACATGAATCAACTGTGTGAAAGAACAGCTGCATCTTCAGATGACACAAAGAAAAGCGTGATCTGGATGCAAAGGAGGGTAAAACGGTCTTTTATTATACACTTACTGTTTTTCTGCAAGTTCTACTTCAGAAATTTTACAAAAAGTTTTACCAAAAGAAAATAAGGTGCTAGGGACAAAGCTATTTTATGTGCATCTATAGCCTCTGTTAACCTGGTTCAAAGACTAAATTAAAAAATTTCAAAAATTAGTTGTTTTCTGTTCACCAAAGCACACTGCTTCCCTGAAGCTGGGGATGAGAGCTCAGTGTTAAATTATTCTGATCTCATGAGTCTAAAAACTGAACCTTCTCATTTTATGTTTTATAATTGGAAAAAAAACACTGAAGTACAAACAACTATGAAACTCAGCCTTTGCAGCTTTGGCATATTTTAATTATTTTTATATGATTATTAGTTGTCTTACACAAAAGCTCTCACATGCAGGTGGAGGCCTCAAGAACTTAAACAGAAATTGGCAAAGCATACCTTGAACACAAGGACTGACATCCAGCCTCTGGCATGCTGCCATCAACAGTAATTACTGTTTGGTACTTCAGGTACCACAACAAATGTAAAACAAGAATGCACTGTATTGCACTCCAACCAATATTTGGTGCTGTGTATGCTGTTGTTCTAGCCACTGCAGACACCATTCCCTCCTAGACAAAGTGACATAAGGCCACCATTTCCCATCTTTCACAAGTTATAAGACACAGGAAAGGATTAAAATATCTTTAAAAGTTATTCTTTAATGTACTACAGTTTATCAAAGAGTGAGAGCACTTCATACTGAAAACTCAGCATTTCCAGTTCAATCTAGGCTGGGAGTTGACCACAGTAAAGCCAACAGTGGTCTGGTGAAAGAAAGCAATATAAACCAATTCAGAGGTATGAAAAAAAAGTTACTGTAAGCATTTTTAAATTTAAACTACCAAATAAATTTCACAGAAGCTTCAACAGAAGGAAAACCCTACAGAAAATTGCAAGACTTCACCAGAGCAGAAGTGGTTTTTGGTGACTTTTCCCAGGCAAAGACATTGTTACCAAGTTAGCATATAAGGTAGATAAATGGCAAAATAGGCCAATGGCATATTTTTGAGGAGAAAAGTATAAAACATCTCCAGAGTGAAAGGAGAAGAATTTGCAAAATCATTTATGAAGATGATGGCATTTATCCTCTTATTTTGGAAATTTTCAAAATACTCTTATACCTCACTCAAATATCAAACTCTTTCATGTAATACTGGATTCTCCACACAGGAACAGACATTAAGTAAGCCAGTATTTTAACAGTTTTATTTATCATAACCTTACTACCAGTTCTGCAGGCACTCATAAAACCATGATTATAACCTAAACAGAGAAATCAATTGACAATCAGGCATAGGAGACCTTCTCTATGGAAAGCAGAGACTAACATGGCTCATAGAATATGTACAACCATAGCCGGCTCATCTTCTAGGGATACTGAAAATTAGAGAAATAAAATAAGCAATTGACAGAGCAATAGCAGAAAATCACTTTCTGTACTGTTGTGAAAGTCTTGTTTAAAATGTTCAAATCAGTTTCTAAATTAATTCTGCCTGGCAAAAGTAATCCAGAATCAGTCTACAAGTAATTCTCAAACTGAGAAAAAAATACTATTCCCACAATCTGTAGGCATACTATTTAACAACCAAAAACCCTCATGAGCTATCAAGATCAAAATTTTAAAGCAGCTTCTTCCACTAACAACTGATATTTTTACTTGGAATTTAGTTCCCAGTGCAAATATCAGCACCCTTTTCCTGCTATGCACTCATATTGAAAATAGAGATAGGCAAGAGACTTGAATTTACACTTTCTGCAATTTCTTTTCATGGGATGAAATACTGTGGATACAAATTACAGGGAGAAAATTACTAGATTAGACCTCAGATCTCTGAATATTTAGCACCATAACATTCTCTGCTTTGAAACTATTATTTGTAGGCTGGGGAAAGAAGCTTCTGCCTTAAACTGTGAGAAAATTCCCCTAAGGAAGGGCAATTGTGTCTAAAAACTGCTTCCACCAAGGCTAGTCCTATCAGTTCCTTAAAGCAGGGGTGAAAATCCTATTAGTTGGCTTATGCTTTTCAGAGCTTCAAAAAGTATCCTTTGAAGCTGAAAAAAACTTCTGAAGTGACCAGTTATGCAAAAAACTCTTTAAATGACAGGTTATTATGGAATGCTGCATTCTTCCAGATATTCTGTAAATAGGGAAATCATCAAAGACACACAGGGATCTGAAAAACATGCCAGTGAAATTAAGGCTTTTCCCACTTCTGCTTCAATACGACAGCTTTTGCTAAGTAAGCAGGAGCATTCAGCTGGACAGCTTCCCTCTGAACCATCCTGCACTTCACAGCACATTTTCAGGTTTTAAAATCTCTCATTAAGCCCCCACCAACTTTAATACTCCATGGATTTCAAGACCTTTCTTCAAGATTCACTTAATTTCCAGTCCTAGAATTATAATGTATGCTCACTGCTCCTGCTAGAGACAAAGAATAATTAGGACAACTGGTCAGGCTTTCAGTTTGTCACAGTGATATTCAGCCATATCTGTAAATTTCATGGTGAAGCATACTGAAATACTATGTAACCAAGTCTCTCCCTTTATCTACTAAGAGGAAACCCAAAATATACCAAAATCTGTAGCCATCTAATACTAAATGAAATAAACAGCCACCAAAACAAGACAGGGGATTTGGGAGGGTAGAATGGGGGATGTTGTAATTATAAGTTTCACATGAATCTAAGCTCATAATTTTGATGCACCTTTACCCAAATCAAAGACTCCATTTGACACAATACCAATAGATTAAGAGGAAGATTACCAAAATTATGTCTCAATTAGGTGATTCACAAAACTCTCAGAAAATTCCAGCAACACCTAAAAAAGTAGGAAGTCAGGGTTTAGGAGGTATTATTGCAAACAGATCGATGTATGCTAACATTTATATTTTGAAGCTGCTATTAATTTTCATTTCGAGTGAGAAAAATATTGGAAGTCATTTGACAATGGAACTCCTTTAATAAACAAATGTAGAAGTATCTCACACATTATATTCTTCACACCTCCAGCACTCCCATTTTTTCTCCACAATCCAGATGTCTAAATGAAAATGTTTACAGTTCCTCACCTATAATTCTGCTTCCACCCTTACAGGCTCGCAGCCTGGTATATGCAGTATTCATCATACCTGTCCACCCCCAACAAAGTAAAGCTCAGCTACCAAACTCTCTCAAGAGCATTTCACCACCTCTAGATGCTGCAGGGCCATAACATTCACATCACAGAAGTCAGAACTGCCAAGGGGATGAACAACTGGGGAAGGCTTGATCCATGCTGTAGGAAATCCTCGAAGCATACGAAACACACCACAGCTCTGGAAGCCTCAGGAGCTGCATCACTGTCCATCAAAATAACTGAGATTAAAAATCCTGATATTTTACCAAGCTTGGCAAGTCTAAGGTCCAACAGCAGATATCCAACACAGCACCTCAACAGTCTTCCAAAAAAAGGCAGAAATGAGACACATGCTTTGTGCTTGGAATCATTGGGGGTTTGCAGCATGAAGCAGAGAAAACTTCAAAGCTCCTTCAGTCTGGCAGTTTAGTTTTCTAGTAACTTGAAAAACAATCATAAATTCCTGAGACCTGTGGATAATACACTATACCATGGAACACAATAGATGGCAAGAACAGATGGGCTAAATGTCAAGAAGACTCAGTAAGGTGATTAGTTTTCTAGATAATACCTTTATATATGTGTATCATCCCTAGCTCTCTGTCTGTGGTAGGTGCAGAGCAGTTGACTATCTGTTGAAGTTAACATGCTTGTCTTATGCCTAACACAAATCCAGTTTTTTAAAATATTACTACCAGTTTCAGCCTAGAGTACCTCCATAGGAACTGTCTGGCTTTCCTGAAAGCAAAGTTACTTTCATTTAGATCCTAATTCCAGCTACTTCAGGGAAGCATAGAACATGCATCAATCTTTCCAAACACCTACTTGTCTCACCTGTGTTATAATCACACCCAAGAATTCCCAGGCACTAGAGCAACAAAGAATTGGCCTAAATGACACAGCATATGCCACAGTATATGTCACAGTTGAGATGGCCATGATATCCAGAGTATCATCAGACAATTTCAGAAAGCTTCAACCCATACAGAGTAACACCATACCTCATCAGAAGGCTTCTGGCGCATGCCCAGACAGAGTAGCACCGTTTCACTCCAGAAGGCTGCAAGTGTCTGCCCTTCTTGTTCTTCAGCCCAACCTTTTATACCCTCATGTTCATGCACTGCACCTGTGTGCCCTCTGCTCCCTTTGGTGGTTGGTCAGTGCCCCTGGGCACTCCATGGCTCATTGCTGTCAATGCTGCTCACCTGCTGCTCACAGCTGCAGCCCATTGGGGATGAGGCTCGGCCACAGCCCCACTCCCAATGACCACAAACTGTGTGACTACACCTAAATTCGTATGAAAAATTAGAATTTTGATTCCAAATTTGTAGAATCCCAAGGACACTTGCACAAACAGCTCCTCATTCACAGGCAACATTGGCCTACAAGATCTATCTATAAGCATTGGCAACAGACTATCCCCTCTGTCTTTCTCCCCAGGTCCACGATAAAGACATAGCATTAGCCAGAATTACTCTAAAATATGGCCTGGTTGTATAAACAGTTACCTCAATGCCTCAGTGGAATTACGGAAATTCAGGCATTTTCTATAGATGAAGATTACCTGTTTTATTATGTCATCTATTGAATTTGCTTTATAAATGTTCTTGTTTTCTAGATTTAATTCCATCATTCCACAGTTCATCTTACTTGTACCAATTTCTGCCTCAGTTTTAGTAATTAATCGGACTAATTTATATAACTTAATTCCTGAGAAGTTAACTTCTGCAATTTAATTGCTGACAGCTTTAGAAAAAAGCACTTTCTAAACCCACTTTAAAAACAGTGATTTATAGCACGAATGCAATATAAACAAAAGACAAAATAAAAGCAACTGCAGAGCTAAGAGCTTTTGGTGAATGCTAAAAGGCCTTTAAAATGCTGTTCATAATCTATATGATACAGTCAATTTTATCATTCTTTCTGTGAATGCAACTGCCTCCACTGAATGTGCTGACAGAGAGGTACAAGTCTGCAGATTGTTGGTGCTTGCAGAACTGTTTATCATTTTTATAGTTAGTAGTGTATGAAAAAATGCAGAAAACAAGTGTGATTTACAAACTGAGATCATAAGAATGAACTTGGCTGAGTCTCTGAGGATTTTGAATTATGGCCCAGATAAACCACAAGGAAAAGGGATGAGGAACTTGTCTGGGACACAAACACTGAAGTACAAAATACATTAAACAGTGATAGCACAATCAAGACTCACATGACACAGGAATAAAGCTATTTTACAAAGTGAAAGTGAGGAGTTCAACATCAGAAGAAACTGGATGTACTATTTAAAAACAATATAAAAATATCTCTCCTAGAACTTTTATTATTTGATGATAAATTAATATAACCTTATTCAATCATAATCTGTCATCTTTAAAGGATGACTTTCCAAGATTACCAGGTCTGTAGAACTGTAGATTTTGATTTCATCTGTCTTGTTATTCCAACGATAGTACATCATTCTGATTGTCCTATGAAAGTTACACAGCATTAGACACAGCAGCAGCAAAACACTTTGTCACTGCCTAAGGAAGAGTTTAGTTAAAAAAAATAAAAACAAAAAACCCATGACATTTTGCACAAAGCCTCATGTAGACAATAAAATATACCCTGGTTATGACCCAAATATCTTGGTTAAGCATCTTGTCTGAAAAGAGAGGGGAAATCTAGTTTGCTTTAACTAAGAAGCTGTTCCATGTAATATGAAAGAAGATTACACAAAAGAAACAAAAATGAGACAATTTCGCGGAGTCAATGGCAGAGCTGTAGGTACAAGCACAACAGAGAAACAAGGGTCTGATGTATAAAGAGGAAAAAGAAGTAAAAAATTGAGATGATGCCCAAAGATCCTGCAGCTCTTCAGCATTCAGGCAGATATGAATATACTTCATGAAGAAGGATCACCTTGACCACCTGCATGGAAAGAAGCCCAAGAATCTGCACAACAATGCATATTTTTCACTCTTGGAATTGCAGGGCTCAGCATTTGTTTAAATAAGGATTACAGAGTAGAAAAGGGTGCCATAATTAAAACAGACTTTACTTCAACCTGAATTAACAAATGAGCATTATCAGAACAAGACCACATTTAGAAATTTAATTAGGAAAGAGGAGCCATATTTAGAAATTGTCAAGAAGAGAAACTCAGGTTTTAAACATGTTCTGAGAATATTCTCACTTGAGAGAAAAGGAAGGAAAAAAAAAAAGAGTGATGATGTGGAAAAAGTTTCCCTGGAGTACCCCATTAATGAACAGCACTCACCCTCTCAGTTCTCCCCATTCTTGCCTAGTCAGGGATTTTTCTTTCAAGTACACCGAAGAACATTTAACATTTTCTAGAGATTAACTTCTTGTCAATATTACAGGGACTCTTTACATTAAAGGACAGACTGCAGTTTCTGGAGCTTCTGATCTATCTAAGGTTTGAATTTCAAAAGCATTGGCCCACAATGAGGGAAGTATGATATCCCCAACACAGTAACACAGCATGTCAAAACAAACATACCAGAACTATGGAAAAGCCTCTAAGGAAGTTAGGCAGGAGATGGATTTGGCCCATTTAATAAGTCTCTACAAATAAAAAATATGCTTTTTCAGCAAGTTTTCCAAAATTTTTAAAGAGTTCTCGTTACATGCAAAAATTATGAAGCATACCAAGCTAAATCTGCATATAATGAGACACATAACACAGGAGAAGATTTTCATTCTTCAAAGCCTAAGGCTACATCAGGCAATCTCCCCAGACTCCCTGTCAATTCAGAGTGACAGAAGCACCCTCAGGCTGCTTTAGGAATTCTGTATCATCTCTGGAGCCACGTAATGACTGAAGGCAAATAAGTACTGTAAGACTGATTGATATGAGGGTCTTGCTTATCCACACCTCCTCTGTTAACACATGTAGACATCTGTTCTCAGAAGTGATAATTTTCCTTTTACTACAGATTTGATTTGAACATGAAGAAACATAGCTCTTAAGTACAAAACTTAATGGAACAGAAGCATAATTCTATTGCCCCTGCGGAATGTAAAATTTGGCTAGCGGTAGGATACAGCAAAATAGTCTGAATTATGTTTTATGTTTATAAAGCAAGGCTCAGAAATTAAAATTCAATAGATAAATTCCCAACTTACTGTCATGACAAAAGGCCAAATTTTAATCAAGATTTGACAACAAAAATGTATCTTCATCAGTTTGAAGGCAACTAGATACAAACCTAGCAAAATATTTCATGTTGAATAGACAAACTTCAAAATACAGAAAGAAGCAGCACATCTCTAGTACCAGTTGTCACCACACCTGAGAAGCATATTTTTTCCAGGCAATGAAAAGAATGAAGCACAAACTCCACTTTTTCATTATCTCATTTTGCCTTTAGGATCATTCCTTTTTCCATGCCACACTTGCACCAGATTCACATGTGACCTTGCTAGGAACAGAGGAACATGCAAGGCCAGGGGAGAAAAACACTTTTTGCCTTCACTAAATGAAAATGGATAACAAAGGTTGAGCCCCAGGGATAACATATGTCACAAATAATAGTGAGTACCTGCTTCCTGGGAGATTTACACAATAGGGTCCACACATCTGCAACTGTTTGCCAGTAATATAAATTCAAATTGACAAGACTGAGGTATTATGGAACAGCATTTATCTCAAGATTGTCAGGAGAAGTCATTTCATTTCTTATGATTCATTTCATTTAGTTAGTGTATTAACTGGATACATTATTGATCTTTGCTCCATCCAATTTCAGCTTCTATACCATGGACAAAGTGATCCAAAAAATATCAGTCCTCTTTTTTTTTCTTTTTTTTTTCTTTTTTTTGAAGCACAGGAATGTCTAAGGCAAACATCTCACTGTATTAGACATCTTATCAAAGGAACACATTCTGGAACAAGCAACTGCTTTTGAGGAATACATTAGTGTGAAAGTCAATTTTTCTATAGTTCTTCTTAGAACATCTAGAAAACTGTTGTTCTAGATACTGTGCTGTCCCCTTTGCTTGATTGGATAAAAAGGCAATGATGACAGTGTTTGTACAATCAAAAAAAAACCAAGAAAGGAGAATAAAAAAGGCTGTCAATCGGAGTAAGACTGCTACATGTCTGGGTGCCACCACCCTTCAGACAGAGAGGGCTGCTTCAAACATATACAAGCCACAGCTGTCACTCTGCAGAACTGCACATCTTCCACTCTAAGACAGTATCATTTGACAGCTGCTACAAATATTATGAATATCATGGATGTCCTGTTATTCTCATCTGACACTCTCTGAAGCATAAGGAGCTAGCTATTATGAAAAAAAAGAGAAAAGGGTATGTGTGTGTGTAATAACAAAACAGCAGCAGAAAGCACATTAGGATGTCTTCCTAATGCTGAGATGGTCAGCAAGCATACAGGTGAGACTAGGATGCTGTTTAATTTCATTTGGAAAGGCAGCAGGATTTGTAACTTTGAGAATCAATCTTTAC
Source organism: Agelaius phoeniceus (assembly GCF_051311805.1). Taxonomy (NCBI): domain Eukaryota; kingdom Metazoa; phylum Chordata; class Aves; order Passeriformes; family Icteridae; genus Agelaius; species Agelaius phoeniceus. Next base: position 37,107,374 of record NC_135268.1, on the reverse strand, counting down.
TCTTCCCTAAGCCCTCTCGCATTTTAGGAATGCATTGAGTTTTAAAACCCTGGAAAAAGATAGTATAAACATGTTTTACTATGCAGTTGCCTTAGAGTGGGAGAGGAACAAATGGCAGTATTCTAATTTTGCAGCAGCTCTGACTAGGTCCAGCAACATCAGGGTCCCACTGAAAAAGGCTCAACATAAAGGAAGAATAGAAATGTTACTTTCCCAAAAGCTTACAGTAAAGACAGACAGAAGCCAGGGAATCACTCAAGTAATCTGCAAATGAAATACTAACTTCACATCTCTTCCACTAAAAGTCTGCAGAGCCAGAGCCAACACACTCCTTGCAGTTTTAGCTTCCCACAGGTAAACCAGATACTTCTGATCTCTGCAATAATTGTGTCAGTGGATGTTCACATCCTAGAATCAAACTGTTCTGTACTGCTGAGATCGTCCTGATCTCATTGACCACTGCACACCAGCAATGACTTGCTGCACACAGGGTGTTCTGCGAACTTAAAGGTGCTGCCAAAGTCAGCATTTTTCCTGAGGAAGGCAGCCCCCGGAAGAAACAATTTGCTTCTAATGTTTAAAATGGCTGATCTCACACTTCTCCATTTTCCGGTCTTATGCGATTTTCTCATGGGCAGCCATTCCAACTCGTCAGGATAAAATTCCCACCGTCACATCGTAAGGCTATTTTGACAGCGCCGCTCACCAGTTCTGTCGCCCCCAACCCGCAAGAAGCATTGCCGGCAGAAATTTAACCCGTTCAATGAAACGCGGGCAGCCAAGCTGCTCAGGCAGGACTCTCAAGCACAGGTACAAATCACAGCCAAATGAAAGATGCCGATAGGGTTTGAGCTGGAATTCCCGCTCCGCGCCGGGCGCGCTGCCCGCACTCGCGGTGCGCAGGCGCCCCCGTGCGGCCGCCCAGCGCCGGTGCGGGCCCGGCCCCGCCACGGATCCGCCGGGATCGCCGGCTTGGAACACCTCGGGAGCGGCACTGCAGACAGCACCGGCTCTGGCACACGCTCACATGTAACCGTGTGAAACGATCGCTTCAAACAGGGCACTCGAGCATTACAGAACACATGCAATGAAACTAACAAATGTATAGTATCCCAGGCTAGAGTCAGCGCCTTGGAGAGATTTACACTTGGTCAATACAGTTGCAAAAACAGCAACTCAGATTTTGTTTGCTGTCTCAATCCTTCGTCCTCCTCTTAACAGAAATACTCCGAAGTCCTTAGGGGAGAAGAAAACAGCAAAGTAACAATTTTTACCGAACTCCCTGCTCTTCTTAAATCAAGTTGCTTTCGGCTTTTTTGTTCTGCTTGTTATTTGGGCTTTTTAACACCTAAGTGGACATAGCACATCGCACAAGTTTAGAAAGAGGTAGTACAGATTCAGATGACATTAACAACAACCATATGTAGACCTTGCCGATGCTTTGTGAATTATGCAAGACTTGCATCAATCATTATTGTTCCAAATGAGCATGTAATAAAGACAGCAAAGACAGGACTTCTTACACAGTAATGAAACAGAGCACTCAACTTGTGGTTGCTAAGGAATATAAACAGTGATGCAGAAAACTGTCAGATTAATCCAGCTGGGATAGGAATCCAAACAATTGTATACTAATTTATTTTTTTAATTTGTTTCAATAGGATGACACCATAATTGGCTAAGAGACCAGACAAAGCCCACAAAAATCCATAGAAAATGGAAAAACTTCCCTTGACTTCTCTGGGTTTTCGTATGTGTCACAAACTGCAACACTGACAGCTAGGAAATGAAAAAACAGAACTACACAGAAAGCAGTTCAAATTCAATCAGTCTTTCACAGCCAGAACCCCACAGAAATTCAATATCTCTCCATTTGCTATTTCACATTTATATATCTATCTTTTACTTTTTGTCTGTACATGACACAATTAGAAGGCAATTACCTAAATTATAAATTCTTCAGATCATTAAAGCTGTTAATAAAATTTGTTTTTCAGTGTAAGAGCATTCACACACCAACCAAGAAAACAGTTCTTCCTGACTGCATCCCAAACTTGACAGGAACTCCATTTCTATTTCAACCTACTCCATCTAATTATGAAGACTTTCAGCAGATCCAAATCTGCTGCATAACGTCCAGATCCAAATATGCTGCATATCCAAATACTGCATAAAGTCACTCAAATTAAAGAAGTGGGGAAAAGAAAAGGGTAACTTGTTAAGGCACCTCATCTTTTTTGTAGAGACATTTTGCTCTCATACCTCAGCTTTGCCTTCAGCAAGTTTTGGAAGGCTCCAATTAAAACATGCTTTGAGCATTGGGCACCATAAGGCCTGGTGATTTCCTAAATTAAAGCCTAGAAATGCATTGGAGCCTAGAAACGCTCCAATGCTCATCCCATCCTGTTGCCTTGATTTTTTAAGGTTTTCTGAACTTTTTGATGTTTACATTCTTGTAACGAACTTTCTTACACACTTTATGTAAATAACTTATTATTTTGTATTCTTTTATGGAGGAGAAGAAATTTGATGGACTGTTAGTTTATTCAGTGTTATTGGAGAGGTGGCACTTTCACCCTCCAATGCACTGTCACTTTTAGAAATCTATAAATGTTGGAGTCAGAAAAATAAAGGTCCCTTTTCTACCTTGGAAAGAATAACATGTCCATGTCATGTTGTTTCATGTCCTATAGTGACACCATCCAGTATTTTTACTCTCCTGCCTCCAAGCTAACTACAGAGACCTATATGTTGCAAAGCACATTGATTTTGCATGTTCTTGCATGGGTTTCTTTCAGACTACTTTACACCTAGACCCCTTTCTAGCATTGTGCCCTCAGGAGCAAGGGCCACGGCAAGCCCAGAGTGCTGGAGTCCAAAGCCATGACTAGAAAATGACACTGTGTTTCTGCACCTTTCTAAGCAGCAGCAGCAGCTATACCACCAGTTACATGTGTTACACAAGCAACAGCATGTGACACCCAGCAAGGAGAGACATGTCACACCACCCTCCTGCTTTTTCTTCCACTGATCCTACTCATCTGTGGGGAAAAAAATTACATACAAATGTCACACTTCAAACTTTTCTTCCTTTTATGAGCAAAACCTTTAGTGGAAACAACATAAAGTTGATTAAAGTGTGACCATTACCATTATGAGGGAGGTGCTTCTGCCCCTCTACTCCACTGTTATGAGATCTCCCATCCAGAGTGCTCCCAGCACAGGAAAGATATTGGAGCAAGGGCACAGGAGGGTCATGAAGGCTGGAGGACCTCTTCCATGAACACAGTCTGAAAGAATTGGGATTGTTCAACTGAAGACTCCAGGGACGCCTTTGAGCACCTTCCAGTACCCAAAGGGGGTTACAAGAATGCTGGAGAGGGACTTTTTACACCTGCCAATGGATGGGTGAGGTGCCCCTTGGTGGGAATGGCTTCAAATTGAGAAAGAGTAGGTTTAGACTGGATAATAGGGAGAAATTCTTAACTGCGAGGGTAATGAAACACTACCACAGGTTTCTCAGAGAAGTTGTGAATGCTCCACCTGGAAAGTGTTCAATGCCAAGTTGGATGGAACTCTGAGCAATTTAGGGGAAAGTGTCTATGCCCGTGGCAGAGGTGTTAAAAACAGGTTAGAAACTGTTGTAAAATAGTTGATAATTGTTAAGCATGTACTGTTAGTTTGGTTGTTATATTGTAAAAGGGGTTAAAAGGGTAGTTATAAGAAGTACGGTATGCAACGTACCATAATACACCTAAGTAAAGTGCAGCATTCCCCAAGCGAAACGAGCAACCGAGCAACCTGGCCAATCAAGCGCCTAAAACCTTCATGCAAAGGAAGGATCCAAAAAGAAACCAATCCAAAGGGACAAAAAACAGGATAAAAAGGGGCATCCGACCCAGGGAAGCCGTGCCGCTCCACCTGGAACACCGGGGACCTCGCTGCTGAAGACCTAGCGCCGGAGCTGCAGCATCCTGGACGGGACCGCCCCTGCTCGGCCCGCAAGCCCCCTTGCTTTAGGCCTTTCTATTTCTTATAATAAATGCTGAAATCACTTTTACTGCCGGGAGTCTGGTCCCGTTTTTAACAGGAGGGGGTGGAACTAGATCATCTTGAAGTACCCTTCCAAGCCAAACCCTTCTGGGATTCTCTTCTGTCCACCGCCAGCCCCTGCTTCGCCCCGCCGCTGCCGGCCCGGTCCTGGCCGCACCCGGGGCTGCCCAGCCCCCGGCAGTGCCCCCTGCCCGGCTGCCCCCCCTCTCCCCGCATATTGGGCTCCCGCCCTCGCTTCGCTGGCACTACACAGACAGAGCCGCTGAGGAAGCCGCTGGTTTTAGGGCTTTCGCCCGGACCCGCACAGGACCGACCGCTTTCGGGCCCGCGCCGCCAAACGCTGCAGCGCCGGCCAGGGCCCCGTGTCCGCCCAGCGCCCCGCAGCGGGGCCGGCCCGGCACACGGCCCATGCCCACAGTGGGGCCAACCCAGCACACGCCCACAGCGGGGCCGGCCCGGCACACGCCCACAGGGGGACTAACCCGGCCCATGCCCAGAGCGGGGCCGCCGCTGCCCCGTGCCTTCTGCCGGTAGGTGCCTGCGGCCGCCGCCGAACCCTCCGCACAGCGGGACGGCGCTGGCCGTGAGCTCGGGATGGCCCCGGGGGCTCGGTGGCCCCTCCGGCGGAGCGGGGGGTGGGTGGGCAGCAGGGGGTGTCTCGGGATGGCCTCTGGAGGGCGGCGAAGCGGCGCTCAGCTGTCCCTTAAAGCACGGCCCCAGCCCGCCCTTGTGCGCGGGCAGCACCGCGCCTGTGCCGGGCTGCGGGGGGAGCGGAGTTAGGGAGGTGTTTTTGGGAAACACGAGACGTGTTTGTCCAAAGCGGCCTTGCTCGGTAGGTCGTTTCTGGTAACTGGCAGCACATGCGTGTTGCTGTGGCTGCTCTTTGCCCTTCCATTTCATTTCTCTGCCTGCTGTCCCTTCAAAGGAGATGCCTTCTTGTGGCCTTTCCAGGCCTTCGGGCTTCCTGCCGGACAGTAGCTCACTAGATAGTGAACTCCGTGGGCGCCAGGGAAAAGGAGGAAAACACTCATCAGATGCATTTGAAAGACGTTCTTAATTATCCTTTCCAAAAAAATACCCCACCTCTAACTTGACGAGTGTTGTGACTTATAATGATGGCTTGCAATCCTAAAAGCACTTCAAATGCAGTGCTTAATAGAGCTAAATAAAGCCGGGTTCTCATTAACTAAAAAAGAGCTGGTGGTTGTTTAAGATCCATCAAATCTTCAGATTTGTAATTTGCCATTAAAACTCCAGAGCTGACAGTAAAGGGAGGGGAAAGGGGATTTTTCCTGCTCACTGCCATACCACCAATTACCCAGATCAAAAGCATTATTCGTGGGAGATGCACATACTAAAACCACACTGCAGTTCTTATTCCCTTTTCTAGCTTCATGTCCAACTAATTATTCTTTCTCCATAGATATGAATTACTCTAGGTTCATCACCACTGTGAGTGCAGCAAGAAAAGCATCTCCAATAAGACTGCTGAGTGAGTACCTGTACCTTCTTCCCAGTTTCTCTGACAGTACCATTCTATGTTCTGGTCCGTGCTGGGGTATCATGGCTTAAGACTTTAAAAGGTTTGAAAGAAAACCATGCTGTAAGCTTACCAAGCAGCTTTTGTCAAGCAGAGATGCCAAGCAGGTATAAAGAAAAAGGAGGTGAATAGCCTTGAACTATTTCAGAAACCCATCCAGACAGATGAATTAGAATTATCACTTTTACAAGTGTCTGAAAAGTCTCTGCTACTGTTTCTGAACACAGGCTTTTGGCACAGTTTGCAACTGAGTTTATGTTGTGTGTCCAGGAACAAGCAACTGCTAGTGACTTGAAATTCAGTCCCTCCAGGTTTCTTTCCACTTCATTTTCCTGTATCCTGTTCATGTCCGTAAATGCCTCAGCACCCCCACCCACTCAGTATTACTACACTTCCCTTTTCCATATTAATCTATCTTTAGGCTACAACATTACATTGTCTTCCATGTGACAGATGGAAGAGCTTAACTGCCTGCTTGTTTACTCAGCTGAAACCCACAGAGACCTGACAGAATCCAAGCATGAGACATACATCACTAGTTAAGCCTTCAGGGGTCAATTTCCCCTCTTGGTAAGGGGCTGGCATTTGCTGTTCTGCTTAAAATGCTTCACACAGGTACAGAAGAGTCATGTAATTCACTCTAGGCAGCCTCTTTCTCAAGTGATCTGTTAATATGCATCCAAACAGAAGTATTAAGCAGCGCAGTTCCTGTAGATAGACATATTGAGCCTTCAGTTTTGATGACAAAGTAAATCTCTCTTTACCAGGCCAAAAGTCACAGGCATAACACAAATTGGTGAAATAACTGATAAGAATTAACTCCCCATGTTCAAGTCTGCTAATAAGTTCTGGGAAATAAACTCTGTAACAGGCCACTTTTAAGCCAGATCTGGTGTCATCTGTCCTCTCATATCTGATGTAAAACTGTCAAGCCAGCATGAATGCCATATTGGGAGTTCTTAGATTTAATGCAATCAAGTGCCCATGCTGGATTAAGGTCTGGTCTGCACTGCATAGATTGGATCTGAATGATTGTGAAACTGTGACTTAAAAGCAGGAATTAAGATTTTCTTCATAGCAAATTACTTACGCAGTGCCTCTGCCACTAAAACTGGGCTGCTAGAAACATTTCCATTCCCTTATAGAAAAGCTAAAATCATCTGTCAGTATAGCTGCCAGATCAGCTGAAGTGAGACTGAATGAAAAACAGAACAAAAAACAAAACCATTCAATTCAAGTCAGTCTAAACAGAAGATCATTTAGATTTTAAATTCTTGAAGCTCAGAAGACATCAGTCATGACAGTTTTTGTAACAGAGCTGTCCAGATTGCTTCAAAATAAATTACAAATAGCTTTTTTAACTTAAAATGATTTTTTGTTTTAGTCTATCCTAGCAGTATCTCCCTCCTGGGGCCCCCAAACACCTATTTAATCCAAGCAGAAAGCTGACTTTAAGAAGAGTTATCCTTTTGAATTCATGATAGCTAAACAAGTAAACTGAAAAATAGAAGTAGTTTTCTGAGCCATTATTAAATATTGGCCCAGAAAATAGATTAAAGGATATGCTCACCATTGTAATAATCAAATTGTAACCAAGGTGTTTTCCTTTTACTCTAGCTGAATTGATGCAGAAGTCTCCTCCATCTCTTATCTCTCTGGCTGGAGGGGCACCAAATCCTAATGTCTTTCCATTTAAGAGGGCAACAGTTGACATTGGACATGGAACACCTATTGAGATTGGGGAAGATCTGATGAAGAGAGCTCTCCAGTACTCAGCCTCAGCAGGGTATCTGTCACAGCTGCTTGCACTTCAAGATACCAGAAGCTAAGGATCATAATATCCTTTATTATTGCATTAAGTCACCTATGTTTTTAAAACCTGTTCATAAAGCCCTTTGTGTCAAAAAATAGGTTGTTCCCAAAACTCAAGGTTGTTTTTTTTTTTTAATTTGCCTCAATATTTACATTTGAGTTCCAGTGGAAAAATTTGCAATGAGTTATGTAAAAAGGAAAAAAAAAATCACTTCAATCACTTAAAACCCTAATCCTAGTATTTCTCAATCCAGAGCATTTCCTAGCTATTAGTATTTAAGAATCCAGACACCCCAAATCAGATTTTATTTAAAAGATACTGCATTACAATACACAGTTTCTATATTTTGGAGTATTTATTTTCATTTGGCACCATATACTAAAGTCAGTGTGTAGAACTTGTGGTAGTTGAGTGGAGGTATTTATAGAATTGTCATTTTTGGTACAAAAATTGCATATCATTATATTGTATATCATTATATTGCTTTAGTGCTTATGTAAACTTCTCAGCAGACAGCACTGAGTCAGGTGAGGACAGGTTTGCAAAAAGACTGGGGTACCTACTGAGATACATGGGGCATCAGTTAAAACTTTCCTTAATATTTAAATGAACCCACCATTTGTGAATATCCTACAAGATCTTATGGCCTTTTCTGGAAAACGTGTTTTAGAAATGCTTGTAATCTGCAGCAGGTTACAAGCAGCATTAAGAACTTTGTCACACTGCCAGATTTGAGTACAGAATGGTCATTTCTAGGAGGGGATATTGTTCAACCTCCACCCTGTTTCATCCTTGGCAATAATTTCTGCCCAGATTTTACTATGATAATTTGGTGTATGGACCACAGGTGCCCCTCTCATTTTCTTAATTTGATAAAACAGTCATAGCAATTGCATTTAAGTGTATCTGTGTGACAGTTGAAATCAAACTCAGGACTGCATGCTAGATTTGGCAGGGATTTAGAGGAACAGGCTAGCTTTGGCCTATATAAAGTCTGACATATGCCTTCTTATTCACATTTCAGGATTCCAGAGCTGTTGTCTTGGCTAAAAGATTTCCAGCGGAACTTACATGATCCCCCCACAGCCAATTACAGTCCTGAGCAAGGACAGATGGAAGTGTGTGTCACAACTGGCAGCCAGGAAGGCTTGTGTAAAGTAAGACCAAAAGATTCATATGTTAGAAGCATTTCATTCAGAGAGAGGTTTATTCTTCCATCACTTCAGCTATATTCAGCATTAAGTGCTCTCTGTAACTATATGCAGGGTACTGTTTCATGTACTCTTTCTCCATAGATATGAATTACTCTAGGTTTATGTACAAGATGAGGGAAATGCAATAAAATTGGAGTGGCATTCTAGAATGTCAGGACTGCATGAAAGTTCAGGTGACCAAAGAGCCTGTGTAGAAAACATGCAATAAGGTAACATATCATGTTACTCAAGTAGTGCAATAATAAGTGCATAGAGGCTTTACCATAATTCTATTTTAAATATGCTTCTTCTCATTTTTACTTCCTGATTTTTTGGGGTTTTTACTTCCTGAAATAATTATCCTTTCCAGTCTACTCTCACTGCTGTTTAGTTGTTTCTTTCTATAACTTATACACTCTGAAAGCATGCTTCAGAGCACTATCTTTCCATGTCAAGTTGGTAACCTATCTTAATTTGGCTCTAAAGCAGATTTTTCATCCATTCATTGTCTTTCTCACAGACAAGATATTGATATGGTTAGGGAATTACTAGTATCTAATCAAGGTTTTTAGTCCCACTAAGAAGTCAAAAGTACAAAGCACATGTATAAAAACTGAACAATCTTTAAAACAGAATATTTTCTTTTGCAGGTGTTTGAAATGCTCATTAATCCTGGAGACAACATCCTTTTGGATGCACCCACATACTCGGGGACACTAGCAGCTGTAAGTATTCCTTAGCTACAAAACATTGTCAATGTTATATTTGAACTAAACAGCAGTTTAATGCCTGATCTGCAGTCTTATAAGCACTGTCTGTATTTGCCATAAAAACATATCTAAGACTCGAGATTTTAGTGTCCGACCAGTTAAGTTCATAAATATTAATTCATAGAAGGTTTCCTACTAAAAGTTCTGTGAAAGCTATTTGAAATTCCTCTTCCAAACACTAGTTCATTCCAGGGCTAAGATCACATATGGGACTGGAAAGAAAGCCATCAGGACCTAGTTTGGTTGAATTAAATTTATAACAAGCGGGTGTGTTAGAATGTTTATCTGAAGTATTTAATGATCAGAGTATACAATTTAAAAAAAGTGTAATATAAAAAAAGTGTAATATTGGAATAGGCCTGAAGCAACCATATATGAGTACAAAGATATGAATTAGTGAGAACTGTAGAAAAGCAGCAAAGTTTACTTCTGAAAAGTAGTTTAATCAGTATAAAATTAAATGCCTCAAAACACCTAAGAGTTGCAAGAAGGGTTAGAATATTCACTTGTCCCCCCTTGCATCAAAATAAATTGTTATTGCTCACTGTCCTATATTTGAATATATAGGCTAATCAGTTGTACTCTTTTAGGAATGTATTTTGACAATGCAGCAGTTCCCAGTTTTACTTAAAAATGCAGAGCACTACATGGTACAAATTGAAATTCCACAGAGAAGGGACAGCAAGCTTTATCATTGGTATTTTACCTATATTTTTTCATGCTGCTGTCAACGTGTCACTGCAGTAGCATCATTTCATTCTCCTTTTTATTGCTGAATTTATCTATTGAGAGAACAGATTCCTTGCCCTTTGTCAGGGAAGAGTAGCTTAAAACTCTGACATTTCCACCTAAGTAGAGTGTATATTGTCAGTAGGAAACAAAGGTGCTGTGACCTTAACCGTCTGTGGCGAGAGCATGAGAAGTCATGAGAGAACAGTTCAGATTCACAAACTCCCTTTCCACTTCAAAAACCAAATCTGATTTCCTAGAAAAGAGCAGCAATTGAACATAGGAGTTACTCATTTCCTCTGAGTTAGCTTAGTAGAACAAATAAAGAGTAATGTGGTAAGTTTGACAAGCCTTACAGCAAATTCAGACAAACTTTTATTTGACTCATGAGCAAATGGAGCTTGAGATATCTATAAAATCAAAAAGAAAGACTTTGTATTTATGAAATGCTATGGTGACAATGACAAAAGGAAGGCCTTTGAATTACACAATTATGACAGTTTTGTTCTTTCTATCAACAGCTGAGACCCTTGGGTTGTAATATAATTAATATTCCTAGTGACCAACATGGCATTATTCCAAAAGCTTTAAAAGAAATTCTGTCTGCTTGGAGCCCAGAGGATGTAAAAAATTGTAGCAATCACCTCCCCAAATTCCTGTACACTATTCCAAATGGATGCAACCCAACTGGCAACTCACTGACCACAGAGCGCAAAAAGGAGATTTATCAGGTATGGAGCTGTGGTCTTGTGAGCCTTGTAGGTGGAAATAGATAAATATCTGCCTTCTTTCAGTTGAAGATATCCTATGTTTGCTATTTAGGCCCTTTATTGGTCCAGTAAACATTCCTCCTAGAACTTGCTTGTAGCAGAATCTCTTCCACAGCAGCTCTTCTAGGTAAATTGGTTTTCAGTGGTAGCCCACTGGCAGCTGGTACCTTGGCCATGGGCTTCCAACGGGACTTACTGCATGCTGCCTGCACGGTTTGAATGCCACAAGGAACAGAGCTTCAGTTGCATACTAGGGTCTGTGTACTATAGGTACCATGATTACTCTTAAAATTTTTTGATATCTAAATTGGGCACTTGAAGGCTTCTTATCATGGGGGCTTCTAGATAATGAATGGCCAATCAATAGAATCATAATATGATGCTGGTTAAAAAAAAATCCACCTGACTGAATTTGCAGCATCTTTAACTCTTATTTCTTTTGTTACTTTTTATCAACTTATTTAGCTTGCAAGAAAATATGATTTTCTCATAATAGAAGATGATCCTTACTACTTTCTTCAGTTTGAAAAGGTAATTTTTCTTTCATAATCCTTATAACACCTTATTTTCTGGGGAGAAACTAAGGTTTCACAAGAGAACTAAGGTTTGAGCCCTGAACCTTCCTGCATGCCTCTTCTTCATGTCCTACCAAGGAAGTTGTAGGCCTGACAGTCTGTGCTCCTTTCAGTAATTTTCCCCTTTGTGGTATTTTATATCCTGGGAATTAGTGGTTCAAATTTCTCAAGCCTCATACAGGATAGAATTTTTCAGTCATCAGAAAATTACAAAGACTTTGCGTTCAGAGCAAAGCAAGTACGTCACTGAAGCAGCACTTTGAAAA